>NC_081555.1:43256788-43556788 GCF_963082655.1 Stomoxys calcitrans | reverse complement strand
CAACTGTGCTAAGTATGGTTCAAATCGGTTGACAACTTGATATAGCTGTCGTATAAACAGATCTGGGATCTTGACTTCTGGCCTCTAGAGGGCGCAATTCATATCCGATTATAATGACATTTTGTACGACGTGTTTCGATATGACTTCCAACAACTACGCTAAGTATGGTTCAAATCGGCCCATATTTTGATATAGCTGCCATATAAACCGATCTTGAGTCTTGATTTCTTGAGCCTCTAGAGGTCGCAATTATTATCCTATTTGCCTGAAATTTTGTACGACGTATGCTCTCATGACCTTCAACATATGTGCCTATTATGATCTGAATCGGTGTATAGCCTGATACAGCTCCCATATAAATCGATCTCTCCATTATACTTCTTGAGCCCCCAAAGGGCGTACATTTTTATTCGAATTGACTGACATTTTACACAGGTCTCCAACATATAATTTAATTGTGGTCTGAACCGGATCATATCTTGATATCGCTCTAATAGCAGAGCAAATCTTTTCTTTAATCCTTTTTTTGCCTAAGAAGAGATGCCGGGAAAAGAACTCGACAAATGCGATCCATGGTGGAGGGTATATAATATTCGGCCCGGTCGAACTAAACACTTTTTTTTATACCCTCCACCATAAGATGGGGGTATACTAATTTCGTCATTCTGTTTGTAACTACTCAAAATATTCGTCAGAGACCCCATAAAGTATATAAAGGGTGATTTTTTTGAGGTTAGGATTTTCATGCATTAGTATTTGACAGATCACGTGGGATTTCAGACATGGTGTCAAAGAGAAAGATGCTCAGTATGCTTTGACATTTCATCATGAATAGACTTACTAACGAGCAACGCTTGCAAATCATTGAATTTTATTACCAAAATCAGTGTTCGGTTCGAAATGTGTTCAAATTTTGACAAATTTTGTTCAGCGATGAGGCTCATTTCTGGTTGAATGGCTACGTAAATAAGCAAAATTGCCGCATTTGGAGTGAAGAGCAACCAGAAGCCGTTCAAGAACTGCCCATGCATCCCGAAAAATGCACTGTTTGGTGTGGTTTGTACGCTGGTGGAATCATTGGACCGTATTTTTTCAAAGATGCTGTTGGACGCAACGTTACGGTGAATGAACACATTTCGAACCGAACACTGATTTTGGTAATAAAATTCAATGATTTGCAAGCGTTGCTCGTTAGTAAGTCTATTCATGATGAAATGTCAAAGCATACTGAGCATCTTTCTCTTTGACACCATGTCTGAAATCCCACGTGATCTGTCAAATACTAATGCATGAAAATCCTAACCTCAAAAAAATCACCCTTTATATTCTTGATCGTCGCGACATTTTATGTCGATCTAGCCATGTCCGTCCGTCTGTCCGTCCGTCCGTCCGTCCGTCCGTCTGTCTGTCGAAAGAACGCTAACTTCCGAAGGAGTAAAGCTAGCCGCTTGAAATTTTGCACAAATACTTCTTATTAGTGTAGGTCGGTTGGTATTGTAAATAGGCCATATCGGTCCATGTTTTGATATAGCTGCCATATAAACCGATCTTGGGTCCTGACTTCTTGAGCCTCTAGAGTGCGCAATTCTTATCCGATTTGACTGAAATTTTGCATGAGGAGTTTTGTTATGATATCCAACAACTGTGCAAAGTATGGTTCAAATCGGTCCATAACCTGATATAGCTGCCATATAAACTGATCTTGGGTCTTGACTTCTTGAGCCTCTAGAGTGCGCAATTCTTATCCGATTGGAATGAAATTTTGCACGACGTGTTTTGATATGATATCCAACAACTGTGACAAGTATAGTTCAAATCGGTCCATAACCTGATATAGCTGCCATATAATCCGATCTTGGGTCTTGACTTCTTGAGCCTCTAGAGGGGGCGCAATTCTTATCCGATTAGAATGGAATTTCGCACGACGTGTTTTGTTATGATACCCAACTACTGTGCCAAGTATGGTTCAAATCGGTCCATAACCTGATATAGCTGCCATATAAACCGATCTTGGGTCTTGACTTCTTGAGCCTTTAGAGGGCGCAATTCTTATCCGATTTGAATGAATTTTTGCACGAAATATTTCGTTATGATACCCAACAACTGTGCCAAGTATGGTTGAAATCGGCCAATAACCTGATATAGCTGTCATAAAAACAGGTCTGGGGATTTGACTTCTTGAGCTTCAAGGGGCGCAATTCCTATCCGATTTGGCTAAAATTTTGCATGACGTATTTTATTTTTACTTTCAACAACTGTGTCAAATAAGGTTCAAATCGGTTCATAACCTGATATAGCTGCCATATAAACCGATCTGGGATCTTGACTTCTTGACCCCTAGAGGTCGCAATTATTATCCGATATGCCTGAAATTTTGTACGATGGATCCTCTCATGACCATCAACAAACGTGTTTATTATGGTCTGAATCGGTCTATAGCCCGATACATATCCCATATAAATCTTTCTCTCTATTTTACTTCGTGAGCCCCAATGGGCGCAATTCTTATACGAATTGGCTGAAATTTTACACAGGTCTCCAACATATAATTTAATTGTGGTCCGAACCGGACCATATCTTGATATCGTTTTAATAGCAGAGCAACTCTTTTCTTATATCCTTTTTTGCCTAAGAAGAGATGCCGGGAAAAGAACTCGACAAATGCGATCCATGGTGGAGGGTATATAAGATTCGGCCCGGCCGCACTTAGCACGCTTTTTTATTTCTTCATACTACCACCGCCATCTATAGGTAACAAGTCGGCTACTTTTGGGAAAATTTGATCAATAAGTTGTTGAAATATTCATTGCAAAATCCTAAAACGACCTTCCAGCCATGTTTTGGCATTATGTGCATTTATTTAACGGAGAAGAACTCTTGAAAACCTTAGTAGCCTGACATACTCCATATGAATACCCCATATTCACTCACATTTTCTAACATTTCAATGTTGTGTTTAGATTTTACCCAAATTATTTTCACACTCTGAATTTAAAAAATCTTTAAAATTTTTTTAAGCTTCATAAACCACAAATAAAAGGACCAGTAAAAAGGCACAAATATGGCCACAACAAAAGACTTTTTTTTTTGGTTTTTTTTTGGACCACAAAAGTCGATTGACAAATGTTTCTCATTCATTAAATAGAAAATCCCACATACGAGCGAGTATTTATATCGAGTTACTACCTACTACATGTGATCCCTAATCCCTTGCGGTAATCCTCTTAGCCCAGTCAGATATTTTTGTCTCGCTAGATATCAAGTTTGTGAATGTCAACTTAGAGTGCCATTTTAGTTTCAATGAGAAATGGTGCTATTACACCTTCATCCACTGATAAAAGCCAACGGCTCACGCCTTTTTGTAAGCAACCGCAAAAACAACCCAAATGTCCAGCAATTTTTCCACACTACAAGGACATCAAAGGCCACATAGTTGTGAGAAAATTACTGAGCCTATTATGTGTTGGCATTAGCAAAGCCCTCAAAAGGCCATCCCTCACACAAGGTCAGGGTGGTTGGAAATTAGAAAATTTCTGAAATAGGAAAAAGCCAAAAAACATCGCATTTCATGTATTTCCTTTAACCATTGCTGTATCTATGTGGAGTTTCTCGCCTATGGTGACAGAGGATATGCTTTAATACTATGCCACATGACGGGTAGCCTTATTTGCCAGTGATTTATTGCCAGCATATATCCGCTTTAATAAATACGTTAGCATTCTGTGTCATTCTTTGTGTATGCTGTAATTCAATAAAATTAATGTTAATTTCGTCATCATTTTTCATCATAACCAGCCGTTGAGGATGCTATCTACCGTTGGGCGCCAGTTCATTACCAGATTGCCCTATTCCCTTTGGCATTTGAAAGTGAAAGTGAAAGCATGAGGCATGAGGCATGGCACAATACGCGGCAGCCATAATCTCTCAGCAGCAAAAAAATAAAAACAGCAACATTTAGCGAGCAACTCACTTTTCGCACTGCTGGAATGAGAAATAAACTCGGCTTACGAGTATTCCATCTGGTTTATGGATGAGCGTTAAAGTTTATTGTTTCCATTTGGTTGTAATTTTTGAAATGCTCACACATTCGAGATGCCGCGCATCCATCCAGGCATCCATTCAGCCGTTCATCCATATTTCTTGCAAAGGCTTAGCATAAGCTTAAGCAATTCAAGGCATAAAACTGTAAAGACGAAGACGTCCATGCCGATGATAATGATGGGCTACAATAATGGCAAGATGAGACTGACGATGATTATGATGGCGATGAACACATAAAGAATCGTTGGTATAAATCACCCATTGCCGGCAGGAAGCAATGTTACACCCATCATTACGCAGCCAGGCAGCCAGTCAGCTCCATGGATGGCTGGCTGGCTGGCTGGCTGGCTGGCTGGCTGGCTGGCTGGCTGGCTGGTTACATTGGTTGTGGCGCTATGGAGTCTTATCGACATCGTATGGCAACAATGGCTGATGACTTTGTGTAATATGCTGTTGTCAGGATCCTTCAATGATTTTCTTATTTGAACGAATTTTGTAAAAGCGAAAACCCCGAAAACCCCGAAAAACTCAAACAACCAAAAAGAAAGGAAAAGAAATAAAGCAATCTGAGAAAGAATATTAAGACTTTCAAATCGTTATGATGCCACAAGAGATACAAGATTCTAGCCACTCCACTCCATACATACTGGCAAACCAAACCCTACTCAGAATAACAATTTCGATGATTCTTCAAGTATCCTTTCAAGTCCTTGCGAGTATGTACGTGTTTTCGTTTTCTGTTTTTTCTTTGTGGTGGTGGGGGGTGGGCTTCAAACAAACAAACAAACTACGATATAAGCCAAATGCTTTTCCTTTCTCAATAAGTTTATAAGGTGGGTGGTTTATACACCAGAACACCCGATAGCCCATAACAACAACAATAACACAGTTACAAGACAATAACCAAAACTCTAACCAATTGATTCACACATAGATACGATTATGATTCAGGCACAAAGAATGAAACAACCAAAAGATGAAGAATAACAAAATGCGGGGCCAAAAAAAAAAAAAAAACATGCATAATATAAGTTAAGAACTAAGCTTATGTGTCCTTTTTGCACCCTACCTTACACTGAGCTGGTGTAATCAATACTTCGTGGAATATAAAACGTTTCACAGATCTATGCTAGAGGCTACAGGTGTAACTAGAATCCATGATAAGTAGCATATTTAGCGTAATTGATTTCAGAAGTCTTCAGAAGTCTTCTTTTCATTCTCCTTTTCTGGAAAAATCTGATTCACATGGTCTCTGGAGGACTTTTCCATTGAAAGACGAAAGGTTTGGCGATAAACCCCAATCGCTACTTCTGTTTATTCTTGGACTAAAAGGTATTGCATTTAGACGATCTTTGGATGGGATCATACCACAACTGGAGAAAAATTACAAATTTCTAGGTCCTTTTATCGAGCCAAAGAGCCTTTTGTTCCTTTAGGCAAATTTTAGATAAGACATTGGGGGTTAGCCCAAATAAGTTCTTGTATATGATATATGGGCCAGCGGCATGAAGTAAGAGTGATGACTTTTTTACAACCTCATATCCTTCTATCATATTTTGATGAGTTTTTATTCAAGACTAGCTGAAGCGGGCCCGCTCCGCTGCTCCTTCTTAAACTCTCCAATACCTTTTTAGGGTGGGGATACTTCGCCCTGAATGCGAATGTCGAATTCGTGCTATTGTAGTCTAGGACGCTGAATACGTTCGAATCCTGCCGAAAACATCCGACAAAGCGGTGTTTGTCCCCTCTGAATGTTGGCGATGTTTGCGAGATACAATGCCATGCATGGTCATTTCAAAAATTTTCCCCAAAGAGATTTCGCACTTCGGGACGCCGTTCGGACTCGGCTATAAAAAAAGCCTATAAAGCTGAAAGCGTTCGAATCATAGCGAGAACATTGGGGGCTCACAAAGTAAAATTGAGAGATCGATTCATATGGGACCTGTATCAGGCAATAATCGTTTTATTCAGACCATAATAAGCACGTATGTTGAAGGTCATGAGAGCATCCGTCGTACATAATTTCAGGCAAATCGGATTAGAATTGCGCCCTCTAGAGGCTCAAGAAGTCAAGACCCAAGATCGGTTAATATGACAGCTATATCAGGTTATGGACGGATTTGAACCATACTTAGCGCAGTTGTTGAAAGTCCTAGCGTAACACGTAGTGCAAAATTTCATTATAATCGGATAAGAATTGCGCCCTCTAGAGGCTCAAGAAGTCAAGACCCAAGATCGGTTTTTATGGCAGCTATATCAAACCATGGACCGATATGGCCCATTTACAATCCCAACCGACCTACACTAATAAGAAGCATTTGTGCAAAATTTCAAGCGGCTAGCTTTTCTCCTTAGAAAGTTAGCGTGCTTTCGACAGACAGACGGACGGACGGACGGACAATTTCGTCTATGCGTCATAGAGGGAAATGGGCCTTAATTGGTGACTCCATCAAAAAATCCTTGAAAATCGAAATTTCACTTGGAAAACTTAAAATGGCTGTATCTCCTAAACTATGCGTCGTAGAGGGAAATGGGCCTTAATTCGTGACTGCATCGAAAAATCCTTGAAAAATCGAAAAAAGCTTAAAATGGCTGTATCTCCTAAACTATGCGTTGTAGAGGGAAATGGGCCTTTATTCGTGACTCCATCAAAAATCCTTGAAAAATCGAAATTTCACTTGGAAAACTTAAAATGGCTGTATCTCCTAAACTATGCGTCGTAGAGGGAAATGGGCCTTAATTCGTGACTCCATCCAAAAATCCTTGAAAAATTTAAATTTCACTTGGAAAACTTAAAATGGCTGTATCTCCAAAACTACACGTCGTAGAGGGAAATTGGCCTCGAGACTCCATCAAAAATCCTTGAAAAATTGAAATTTTTCTTGGAAAACTTAAAATGGCTGTATCTCCTAAACTATGCGTCGTAGAGGAAAATGGGCCTCGAGACTCTATCAAATATTCTTAAAAAATTTACATTTTACTTGAAAAACTTTAAAAGGGCTGTATCTTGTATCACATTTTCAATGTTACCAACGCCATGATGAACCTCTATGTCGCTCATTCAGCAACTAAATGATTCATTGTCATCATGTAGCAGGATGAAAGATGTAGAAGAGCGCATGAAAAAAAAAAAAATAACAACAACAGCAAAATTATCAATTCCTAAGGAAGGGCAAAGGCAACAAACCTTTATTGATGTTTTTCCAACATTATAATCCGAAATATTAGACAAGATAAACTGCCAAAACAGACAAGCATCATAAAAGCAAAAGTCGGATAAAGAAAAACACAAGCTCTTCTCCATGTTCTGTAGCGTTTTTAGTTGAGTTTTTTTCCCCTTTTGTTGTTTGTGCTGTAGTTCAATAACTATATTTCGCATGGAAAATGGCATGGATAATATACATACTATACTACATCAGTATGTATGTGTGTGTGTGTGTGTGTGTATTTGGGTTTCTATTTCTGTGTACTCTAATATCAATGCTATGATGATGATGCTGCAAATATCTAACATGGAACAATGGCACCACTCACTACTCCTGGCCCGCAAACTCCCAAGTCCTTAGTTGTTCTTAGAGTGACAGTGAATGTTTTTCGCCTCGGCAACTCTATATGCTTCATTGGACAACGACAATGCATATGTGTATGTGGAATAGAAGGACTCTGACATTCTAATATTCCACATTCCACACATACATATGGATGGATTTTTCCCCATGCAAAGTGATTTGGAGATTGAGCTTATCATTGTCGTTATTGTCCCTGCCAACCATTGCTTTGGCTACTCTTTGACGGACATAACTGGCAGACACAAGGACCGCAAGTCTTGTCTTGCCTGTCCCCAGCCATAAAGCCCGGTTGATGATGACGATGATGGTATTACATTGGAATACTTGGAACCACAAGAAATCAATTGACGTAAATATTAAGAGTCATTTAATGACACAACAAATATTTAATAAATAAATATTTCAAATTGTGTATGTATGTGTGTGTGGGTACACACCATTATCCTCAATTGAAGCGAGTAACCAAGTTTAAAAGGATAGAGAGCTATGTGATGAAGGCTAGCACAGTGATTGGGCATAACACAAACTAAATTTGTGGCAAGCCACACGCTAAATGAGAGGGAAATGATGTAATAAATGGACCAAAGCGATCAATGGTTTTTGGACCAGTAAAACTTGACCTTGGCCACACCTCTATCCAAAAGTATTAGCTTTTTTGAATTCAAAGGGCGCTTTGAAATGTTGACAATGAACTGACAAGTCAATGTCTTATGTGGCGTGAAAAAGGACATTCTGCACAGGGTGATTCATGTTCGAATCATTGAGTGAAGCGGACGTTTTGTTATTTCGCTCCGCAAGAATATTCTGTAACTCGTAATAGGAGGGTATTTTTGAAGAAAATTCACTCAAGGATAGCTAAGATGGAGGTATCCATTAGGCGGATGATGATCTGTGTCTGTTTCCAATAGGGAGACAGATCTAGAGCCCGGGAGTAGGCTTAGAATGGACTCCAAAGACCCAACAGCTGCGGTGGTGGCATCAGACCTTGGAATGCTGTCTGCTACTGAAACCTTGACTGGTGAAGGGGCTGCGCCAGGCTCCACTATCCGACAGACGACTGCTCAGCAGGGGCTTTTGACGAAGACACCTGGTTCGAGTTTTAAGGTCAAAGCCGAACCTATTCTATCTTCGCATAACTATAATTTGCCTAGGCCATCGTCCTTCCCCGGCAAACCAACACGCTCTTTAAGAGGTTAAAATAATAGAAGGCGCATCTCGCTCAGATTTATTGAGAGGCTGGGTGCGAATGATCCTAAGACTCTCACTGATTGGGAGAGAGACTACCTTTATTGGGCTAGGGGATTCACTGCACAGGCTACCCCAAAGACTACAGGTCTAGATTCGGAAACTGTACCGTAGTCAGCCAAAAGGCTGCGGTCATCTGGAGGGCATCCTCTGCCTAAAAGAACTAGGGCGAAGAATAGTAAAATGGGTCCCAGAACCTTTGCTAATGTCGCTAGGGACAGTTTGGTGATGGCAGTTGTCGACAAGGGAGAACAACAGGGCTACATACCTAGGAATTATTGGAGTGGGACAGACAATGGACTGTCATCAGTATACTCCGATATCTTTAGGGAATTTGCTGGGTCTCCTCCACTTTGTAACGAAGCAGGCTGGTATAAGGGCCGATACAGAATAATTGCCTGGACCTGGACCTCCTCCAGTTTGTGACGATGCAGGCTGGTATCAGGACCGAAACAGAATCGGCCCTTCGGTTCGACAAGGGAGAAGACCAGGTTGTATTCTTAGAAACAAGTGGAGTGGGATTGTCAGTGGACTGTTATCTGTATACTCCGATTAGCGAAATTGCCTGGGTCTCCTCCAGTTTGTGACGATGAAGGCTGGTATCAAGACCAATTCAGAATAATTGCCTTCGGGTCGGCAAGGGAGAAGAACAAGGTTGTATTCTTAGGAACAAGTGGAGTGGGATAGTCAGTGGACTGTCATCAGTATACTCCGATGTCTTTAAGGAATTTGCTGGGTCTCCTCCAGTTTGTGAGGAGAAGGTTGTGTTCTTAGGAACAAATGTTGTATTCTTAGGAAAAAATGGAGTGGGATTGTCAGTGGACTGTCATCTATATACTCCGATTAACGGAATTCCCTGGACCCCCTCCAGTTTGTGGCGATGCAGGCTGGTATAAGGGCCGATACAGAACATTTGCCTTCGGGCCGACAAGGGAGAAGAACAAGGTTGTATTCTTAGGAACAAGTGGAGTGGTATAGTCAATGTACTGTCATCAGTATACTCCGATGTCTTAAAGGAATTTGCTGGGTCTTCTCCAGTTTGTGACGATGCAGGCTGGTATCTGGGCCGAAACAGAATCGGCCCTTCGGGTCGACAAGGGAGAAGAACAAGGTTGTATTCTTAGGAACAAGTGGAGTGGGATAGTCAGTGGACTATCATCTGTATACTCCGATTAGCGGAATTGCCTGGACCTCCTCCAGTTTGTGACAATGCAGGCTGGTATCAGGGCCGATACAGAATAATTGCCTTTGGGTCGACAAGGGAGAAGAACCAGATTGTATTCTTAGGAACAAATGGAGTGGGATAGTGGACTGTTATCTGTATACTCCGATTAGCGGAATTGCCTCCAGTTTGTGACAATGCAGGCTGGTATAAGGGCCGATACAGAATAATTGCCTTTGGGTCGACAAGGGAGAAGAACCAGATTGTATTCTTTGGGACAAGTGTAGTGGGATAGTCAGTGGACAGTCATCTGTATACTCCGATTAGCGGAATTGCCTGGACCTCCCCACAGTTTGTGACGATGCAGGCTGGTATAAGGGCCGATACAGAATAATTGCCTTCGGGGATAAACGCTCAATTGAGATGTGTCGTTGTGCCCTTAAAAAGATTGAAGAGATCCGGCCTGTCGAAGCACTAGATTGAATCAAGAAGGAAGTTATTCCTCATCGACCAATAACATACGCTTGGATGCCAAGGATACCCTAAGATACTGAATCCATTTTTGGAAGACTAAGGGACTGTAATCCCATTCTTTCAACCACTGACTGGAAGATTGATAGATTGGATGAGGCTGATGGCGACTGGAGACATGCAGTATTCGTACTAAATTTCGGCTGTCTCGCAGATCTCAAAGAGTATGAAGGAGTTGTATCCTAGGGATTCCACAAGTTGAAACTGAAGGTTTGTAGAAGCGATATGGGTTTGGGAATCAGAAGACGACTCAGCAGTTGTTGCTGAACACTTGCCTGAGGAACTATCAACCACATCTCTGAAGTCTGGCGGATTGCAGGTGACTGAAAATCTCCCTGTCATTATCGAAACATGAGGGGAACGCGTCGAAACAGGACATGTCAAGCCCCGGGTGGGAGAGTCATACGGTTGGATTGGGCTCAAGGTGTGCGCCAGCGGGGAATGCGGAAACTCAAAAAGTACTTATTCAACAGCAGATAGTGAGGCATCTTAGGAGGAATCGTCCACACCGCGAGTGTCCAGAGTCCTGAGGAAGAGTGCTCTCACTGCTTTCTCACCTGCCCCTGTATGCGTACGGAAGCTCACCATGACAAGTTCTAACAAATCTTGTGAAGATAAACTACTGGCGGACTCAGGGGACGAGGCCAAAGTAGCAGTGGTGGAAATTCTGAATCCTGACTTTGTGCACGGTTTCTGCAGATAAATCAACACCATTGCAAGCCCGCCTCGGTGCCACTAAAGGTCCTCCTGATGGCAGGAGGATTAGACGTGGTTCTTATCCTGGAACCATGGGTGTATGGAGGAATGGTACGTGGACGTGGATATGGGGATTGGAAGCCACAGAGCCTTCATTCTTCTAAAGAGTGGTCTAAATGTTTTTCTTCTTCCGTTGCTAAGCACTGAAGATTCAGTAGTAGTTAGCCTTGAAATTGATAAGTCTCATTACTGGAACTGGTACATGAATGAAAGGTACCGGCTGCAAGCCTTAAGTTGGCTCGGTGATTCCGCTTTTGCAGGGAAATAGGAATTGAAATTACAAAGTGATGCTAATGCACATGAGCGGATATCAACGAAAGGGGTGAGCTGCAAAATCGAATACATTGTAAGTTGCAATCTGCCACCTTATCGCAGAGGTTAGCATGTCCGCCTATCACGCTGAAAGTCCAGGTTCGAATCCCCGCGAGGTTATATTTGGTTAGGTTTAAGTGGCAGTCTACCATCAGACTCACTTAGACGTTTTCGTCCATTGTGATATCACAAAAACAGCAGAAGGAAGATGCCTTCTAGTTCCTACCGTTCAACCATTCAGATTGCTTTAAAAAGCCCAAAAACTTGCGAACGTTCACATCCGCTAAATCACATAGGTTCTCAAAAAAATAAGAACCTAAAGTGGAACTGCTTGTGACTGCTAGTGCGGGACACACACACAGAAGGTGTTCTATTATCTCTTCTTCTTCGATGTCCTCACAGATTTTCTGTGAGACCATAAAAAAAGCAAAAAATTAGCTGTGGTTTGCCCCACCTAATGCTGGCAACGTTTGTGAGGCACTATGCCATGTAAAAACTTTCATTTAAAGAGGTGTCGGCCTGCGTCACGGCGTTTCGTCTCGGCTCTACAAAGTAGGCCCTTTCTCATTGAACTTAAACCTGAATCGGACTGCACTTATTGATATGTGAGAAGTTTGCCTCTGTTGCTTAGTGGAATGTGTGTGGGCAAAGTTTTAAATCTGGTGATTTGTTGTAAAGACAATAAACCGACCTTAATTACCTGTACCAGGTGGGAGACACTAAATAGGTGCTATCCTTATATCGCTAGATATCAGTGGAAGGATATGCGACTGGAAAGTGTTGGATGACTACAGCTTCTCTGATCATCGTTGTATTAGTTTCAACCTTTCGAAAATACTGTAGAATTGGCTAAACACAAGAGAGATGGATTGGTAAAATTTTTGGCACACATTTTGCACGACTATCCCTCCTAGACCAGAAATGAAAGTAGAAACTGCGGAGGACATCGACAAAATGGTCAGCTAATCACGACGGCCCTGAATGGCTCTCTTGTGTCAGCATTGCCTAAAGCTAAACCAAGGGAAAAACATTGAACGCCATCGTGGACCTCAGAACTGGTTGGTCTAAGGAAGGGCTGCAGAAAACTCTGCAACAAGGCGAAAGGCATAAAGGCACCGCACCGCGGGATGTCTATAAGGCTGAGTTAAGAAAATTCAAGCGCAAGCTGAGAAAGGCGCTGAACAAATCCTGCGTGGGGTTCTGCAGCTTCGTGGACGATACATCTGAGGCCTCTAGGCTAAGGAAGATCCTATCATCGAGACCTATTACGGTGGGATACATTCAGAATTGTCTAGTGAGGGATCACTAGAACTACTTGTTGATACACCTATCCCGGGAAGCACTACAACGAATAACATGGCACCAGCAGAGGTTGTCACTGATATGCATTCGTCAGAGGTTGTTGGGGAAATTGTGTCAAAGTCGTAAATCTTTTAGGAGATAAAAAGTTTTTACTGCTTTAAGTTGCCAGGTATCACCGGCTGAATTAGAAGCTATGCCCGACAGACTGGCTCCTTGGCTTAGGGAGATATACTCTGCTTGTATCAGGCATGTCGTACATACTTGCGGGATGGAGGGACACAAAGTTAATGTTCATTCCAATAGCAGTAAAATCTTACCACACGAAGGCGGAAGTCTTTCGTCCTATACGTCACCCTTTATGCTGAAGACTCTTGAGAGTTTGATAGAAACATATCTTAGGACAAAGATCTCTGCCTGGGCAACAGCATAAGGACAAATCCACTCAAATAGTCCTTACCGACCACAATTACTTTTTGGGCAACCCAATATATATGTGAGTTATACCTAAATCTGAACCGATTTCTATGAAATTTACCAGTAATATCAAGAGTCAATAGAAAATCCTTCCTGTTGAATATCGAGAGATTCGGTTAACAAATGACCATTTTATTGCTGTATTACAGCAAATCGGACGAACATGTATATGGGAGCTATATCCAAATCTGATCCGATTTCTATGAAATTCACCTCTACTATTGAGAGTCATAAGCAAATTCATCCAACCAAATTTCGAGAGAAGCGCTTAACAAATGACCATTTTATTGAAGTTTTACTGCAAATCGGACGAACATACATATGGGAGCTATATCCAAATCTGAACCGATTTTTATGAAATTTACCGATACTATTGAGAGTCATAAGAAAATCCTTCCTACTAGATTTCAAGAGAATCAGTCAACAAATGACCATTTTATTGCTGTATAACTGAAAATCGGGCGAACATATATATGGGAGCTATATTCAAATCTGAATCGATTTCTATGAAATTTGCAAGTAATATTGGGAGTCATAAGAAAATCCATCCTTCCCAATTTCGAGAGAATCGGTTAACAAATGACCATTTTATTGATGTTTTACTGCAAATCGGACGAACATATATATGGGAGCTATATCCAAATCTGAACCGATTTCTATGGAATTCACCAGTCATATTGGGAGTTATAAGAAAATCCTTCCTGCCAAATTTCGAGAGCATCGGTTTTACTGGGCCAAAGCGGTCCATGTTTTGATATAGCTGCCATATAAACCGATCTAGGGTCTTGACTTCTTGAGCCTCTAGAGGGCGCAATTCTTATCCGATTGGAATGAAATTTTGCACGACATGTTTCGCTATGACTTCCAACAAGTATGCGCTAAGAATGGTTGAAGCGTTCCATGTTTTGACATAGCTGCCATATAAACCGATTTTGGGTCTTGACTTCTTGAGCCTCTAGAGGGCGCAATTCTTATCCGATTGGAATGAAATTTTTCACGACCGATTTCTCTATGACTTTCAACAACTGTGCCAAGTATGGTTCAAATCGGTCCATAACCTGATATAGCTGCCATATAAACCGATCTTGGGTCTTGACTTCTTGAGCCTCTAGGGGGCGCTATTCTTATGGGATTTTAATGACATTTTGCACGACGCGTTTCGCTATGACTTTCAACAACTGCGCTAAGTATGGTTCAAATCGGTCTATAACCCGTTATAGCTGCCATATTAACCGATCTTGGGTCTTGATTTCTTGAGCCTCTAGAGGGCGCAATTCTTATCCGATTGGAATGAAATTTTGCACGACATGTTTCGCTATGACCTTCAACCACTGTGCCAAGTATGGTTCAAATCGGTCCATAACCTGATATGGCTGCCATATAAATCGATCTGGGATCTTGACTTCTTGAGCCTCTAGAGGGCGCTATTCTCATACGATTTGGAAGAAATTTTGTACAACGGCTTCTCTCATGACCTTCAACACACGTGTACATTATGATCTGAATCGGTGTATAGCCTGATACAGCTCCCATATAAATCGATCTCTCTATTTTACTTCTTGAGCCCCCAAAGGGCCCAATTCTTATTCGAATTGGCTGACATTTTACACAGGTCTCCAACACATAATTGAATTGTGGTCCATACTGGACCATATCATGCTGTCGCTCTCATAGCAGAGCCAATCTTTTCTTTTATCCTTTTTTTGCCTAAGAAGAGATGCCGGGAAAAGGACTCGACAAATGCGATTTATGGTGGAGGGTATATTTAGGATTCGACCCGGCCGAACTTAGCATGCTTTTACTTGTTACTTTTGAAACTTTCAATGAAGTCAAACGAGCATTAAGAGGCCAACACCGCTGAAAGTTGACCTCTTACTAAAGTTGGCAACATTTCTGAGGCTTTTGCCATGTAAAACTTCTCGTATAAGTGTTGTCGCTCTCCTACAGGCCGTTCGGTTTCGGTTTTCAAGAGAATATGAGGGAAGTATTCCTGCTGTTCCATAATGAACACCCCTTTAAATAACAGCGGGGATACTTCCCTCATATCGAAAAGTGATAAGGGACCTCCTTTTTATAAACGACGAATTCGAACAGCATATCTCAGAAATTTTTAAGTGACCACATTCGGTTACCCAATTTTCAGCAAATGTGATTATCCTACACCGAAACACTGTTCACCAGGGTCTTGGTTTTATTTATTGCTGGCGTTGACATAAACGAACATGAAACTATTCAAGCAAATTTAAATATTTATGCTTTTAATTGATTACAATAAAATTGATGGCTAAACCAAGAACAGACAAAGAGAGCGAGAGAGAGAGAGAGAGAGAGGGAAAGGGAAGGATAGGACAAAAATTAATTGAGCCACATATAAAACAAATAATTTATGCAAAGAAGCAAAAAATTTATATGTGAAGCTGAATCTTGGTTGCATTCAACTAAGCTGACAATGGAGCAGCTCCTCTCACATGGGGCCAAGTGTTTCCAAGCAATTCTTCTCTCAGTTGTTGTAGTTATTGTTGTGGTTGTTTGCTTTCAGTTCCATTTCAATTTAATTAAAAGTATAATAGAAAATGGCAATAAAAATAAACGAACGAATGAAAATAGAGAACAAAAAACACAAAAAAACCCAACGACACACAATTACGCATTGTTTGTTTACAAATCCAATATGCAATCAATGAATCCCCAGCATTGATTCATTCTCATACCTTATTCAGTTATGCTCCCCAGCCATATCCTTGAATTGGCAAAAATACAAAAAAGAAAAACCAAAAGGATCTGGGGCCTATGGACTGCCTGTAAATGAGTGTGCGTGTGTGTGTGTGTGGGAAGACAGAACAAAAATAACATTTTAATTTAATTCGTTACAATTTAATTTTTGCGACAAAAACACAAATCGCTTTCTTTTTGTCCCCTTTGTAGCTCCTGTTTTGGTTACCTTTCTTCAGTTGCCAGCTTCACTTTGGGGGACCCTCAAAGTTAAAGATAAAACAAAACAGAACAAATATAAGCAAAACCAAGAAAAACAAATTAATTTCCTTTCTGTTTTTTTTTATACTCGATTGAGGATTCATTCTTTCATTCAATTCGTTTTTTGTTAATACTTTGGAACAACAAGTGCTAAAGATTCAAAGAAATTGACACAATAACATGCGAAAAAGTTCGGCTGAGGAGAATTTTGGGAACTCTCCACCATGGCAACTGCAAAATATTTCCACAAATGGACGTAGTTGAGGAGCATATGTGTATTTTAAGTATCGAAATTCTGTCAGATCAGGCAAAAAATTGAAGCTTCAAGGGGCCTTAGAAAACAAACAAGTAAAAAGGCGTTAAGTTCGGCCGGGCCGAACTTTGGATACCCATCACCTCGGCCCCAAAATGTTAAATCGAGAGATCGGTCTATATGGCAGCTATATCCAAATCTGGACCGATCTGGGCCAAATTGACGAGGGATGTCGAAGGTCGTAACACAACTCACTGTCCCAAATTTCAGCAAAATCGGATAATAAATGTGGCCTGAAACCCTAAATAGGAGGATCGGTCTGTATGGCAGCTACGACGGATTTTGAAGGGCCTAACACAACTCACCGTTCCAAATTTTGGCAAAATCGGATAATAAATGTGGCTTTTATGGGCCTAAGAATCAAATCGGAGGATCGGTCTATATGGCAGCTATATTCAAATCTAAACCGATCAGGGCCAAAATGAAGAAGGATGTCGAAGGGCCTAACGCAACTCACTGTCCAAAATTGCGGTGAAATCGGACAATAAATGCGCCTGTTATGGGCCCAAGACCTTAAGTCGAAAGATCGGTCTATCCAATTAAAATATGATTGACATTTTTTGAAAATTCCAATTAATTTCTAAACTTAATACACAGATGTGTACCTGGAACATGGCAAAGTTCCATTGCCAATCGCGGGTGTTCGCCAAAAATTTTCGGGTGTCGAGTAGGGGTGCCCTATAGATTTGTTGATGTTGTCGTATCAGTATGTTGTGCACTGAGGCGGCAACCCTTAGCCGATAAAGGACTCCTTCGGGTTAATCTGGGGCGCAATGTGGGACGTATGGGTCTTCAAATCTCCTTCCCTTTATATTGAGGGGGCAAATTGATTTGACATAAACAGAACTTACAAAAATGCAACATAAGGACCATGCAACAGGTTCAGAGAACATGTTGTCTTGTCATAGGAGCCTATTCTAGATTAAGTGTGAGGCAGCCACTACGCCACTATGAGACTAAAGACGATGGGAGAATTGATTGAGGATGGGAGCAGCTCACACGATCGCGGTATAATCGAGGCGACGATAGGAAACCTGAAAAAGAGGAAGAGATTTTCGATCGAGGTCTAATGCAAGGTCTGCTGCCAGAAGTTCAGTCTTGCAGTGACGGAACTCTGGTATTGCCATCTGGGAGATCATGCTACACAAGTGGATCAAAGCTATTGAACAAAGTGGGCCCGGGAGTCTACATTGAGGACCCAGACCCGGGGACTGAGATCTGTTTTAGACTGCCTGACCATAAGTGTGAATACCTTTTGGGACAGTTAACTGGCCATCAGGGCAATAACAACCAGAACGGTAAAGCCATGAACGGTCTTGGAGTGTAAAGGTAGATAAACGCCTTCTCTGAGCATGGCACAATCGGCATTGTATGGGAGCAGGGCCATAGCGGTGTGAGGTGGAATGCAAGAGCAGATAATTTGTTATTGAAGGCTGGAGGAATGCCGTCAATAATCTTAGTTAAGTCGGACAGTAAACTGGCCATCAGGCAATAACAACGAGGACGGTAAGGTCTCGAACGATCTTCGAGCGTTAGATGGAGATAAACGTCTTCTTAATGGATGGAACTCTGTGCATTGTATGGGTGTCTGGCCCTAGCTGAGTAAAAGGGAGTGAAAGTTAGGTTATGTTGGAAAGGACAATACCAAAACATTGTCTTGATATGCGCTGCGGCCCTATGTGGCCCATTGTGATTTGTCAATCTTGTCTCTCCTTCAGCCGCAGAGTTTATAATGAATTTCATCTCCTTTTCTTAAGACGGACCGGCAACGCACCTTTTGATTCCATTTGGCTGCCAGCATGAGGTCGTTGAGTCTGACTGGACGTACCCCCCTTAGCTCCTCTAGTGCTTGAAAGAAAAAAGATCCAAGTATCCTATTTCTACTAACACATAAAGCTGGAAATGAAAGCTATTTTTCGGAACATCGTTGACAGATATCATCATTTCTCATGTCTATGCAGGTTAAATGTGAACTGAACTTGTTGTGTCCTGTGATGATTCCTATTATGCCGCTCAGATGCATCTTCTAGTTCGCAGACATTACGTTTCAATCGTTTATTCCAAAGCCTTTGAAAGTGGATATACATCTGGCAGCGACAACATTGGCAGATTCTTCCCTTGCCTCGTTATCATATCTGCTTTCTCGTTTCCTGCTTTGTCCTCATGCCCTGGTACCCAGCACAGAGACAAGTAGTGGCTCCCTTATAGCCGCAGTAGACTATCTCTACATTCGTCAAACCACTTGGATATTGAACCCGTAACAGTTGTTGTTGTTGTTGTAGCCACATTTTCATGTGGAGGTGGTGTTCCTCGTCAAGCTCATTCCGGTCCAAAAGACCGATCGTTGCGGGAACATAACGAGCATCATAGGCACTCAGTATTTGTGCAAGAGCCATTGCCAACCGGCCTTTCACTGATACTCTCCGCTCGATATCGCTGATTGTCCGCGACTCCCATACCACTATCCGCAATCAGTGGACGCGCCCGGAACCCGTATCACTGATTGCCTTCAGTGCCGCCTGACTGTCGTTGATTATATAAATATTCCTTCGGTCGATATCCATTGGCAAAACTTCGCTTGGAAAATGCTGCACTCATTGCGCATGCGGAGAGAGACGTCTATACCGAGCTCTAAGCATTGAACACCACATCGAGCGCCGTTCTTTATCTTCGATCCATCTGTAAATAAATAAATGTCTGCAAACCTAATCCTTCCTTTCTGTTACCAATCTTATATCAACAATAAGCTTCTCCGCCTGGAAATCCGTCCGACGGTCCATCATGTAACTATCTAATATACGAGTATGTCTTGACGGCAGTCCCTAAGAAGGCCTACTGGTAGTGATCTAAAAAATGACATCTCAGCCGCAGCAATATCTCCAAGAACCTAGTCGCTAAACGCTATCATCATCCTTTACATATGTCGCATTCTCCATCACCGGCCACCAGACGTGGCAATCTTACGTCAGAACCGTCCATACCACCGGCGAATACAACCAATGCATTAACCTTGGTTCCCATCTACTACCCACGAGTCCCTGACAGAAGTAAACTGACTAATCTCAGAAACCCTCCTTTTCCGTATGAACAATACCAACTCCGTCTCCCTGGCGTTCACGCTCAATACACACTCTGAGAGTGAAGGTATGCGCTTACGCGGATGGCCTACTCGTACATCTTAGAGCTCAGTCCAGGTCATCCGCGTAAGCGCACACCTTGACCCTTTCGTCCCCAGTTCATGTGACACTAGTGTTGAATTATAAATTTTTGCAATAAACCTATAGTCTATTCGATGTCGTGAGGCAACGAACATCAACCCTTACAAAATCTGTGTTAGCATACGCTGATGTCGCACTCCCAATACAAGTGTTGCATTAATGTGACAGTAATGTTGATTTAGAAGTTTTTACCATTATCACGATGTTATGTTCGGCCGGTACGAATTTTGTATAGCCAACTTGTGGTGTGCACGTGAGTTGTCGTTTTAAACGTGAGTCAATTGATTCGCAAATGAGATATAAATCCAATCACGTGATCGTACGTGACCGTGATTGAATTAAAAATCTTCTTGAGAGAGTGAAATCATGCTCACGACACGACTCATGAGACACTCACGAGGCATTTCACGACTTACTAGAAAATCACGCGTGACACGACAACTCACGACCCACGTGTGTGTTTCGTCAGTGTCTCATGAGCCTTGCGTGAGTAAAATTTTCGTGCATAAACGTGAGGCGACATAAAAAAGACGTGTGTGAGCGTGTTTGAAAATCATTCACGCGCACATCTCTATAGCCAACACCATACAAAAGTTAGGATGAGGTATAAAGCAGATTAAAACTTTCTATAAGTGACACATTCTGGTCATGTCTCCTTAATGCCCGCAAATGTCACAATTTAGCCATTGTCAACGCTCCATCATGATGCTAAGGTAAAACAGTATACGATGAGATGTCGAGAGTAAGCAATCACCATCACAAACGTTAATGTCGCACTTTCAACACATGTGTTGCATTCATGTAATACTAGTGTTGATTTAGGATTTATTGCAATAAACATTTTGTGAAGTTCAGCCCAATGATTTGTTTTGGCTTGATGGTGGACGCTGCGTCATATCATGCCACAGAACCAAAACCCATCGCATGCTAATAATGTCGCACTCGCAATACATGTGTTGCATTCATGTGACACTAGTGTTGATTTTGAATTTTTTCGAGCTTTAGAGCAGAAACCCCTAAAGCCCCTATATTGCATTCATTTGTGACACTAGTGTTGATTTTGAATTTATTTGAACTTTATAACAGACAGAACCCCAAAGATGTGGTGGGTTTTTCTTAACAGGTCTTCCACTATGCAAAACTGGTTATATTCCCTGGTACTGCTACTGGGGCACCCGCAGTTTGCCCTACCAAGCGGGTGTGGTGGCCGGAAAGATGTGGGTCTCCACAACAGATTTTCCGTTTGGCAACACTGGTTATATTACCTGACACTACTAAACGGCCTTTAACCCAATGGCATGATGCAGTCATATAAACCTATCTTCCAACATTGACTTTGACTTTGACTTTAGCCCTAGCAAACGGAGTAACTCTATGTCTCTCCCCCAATTCTGGTGTTGGTATTAAAAATCGCACACTTTTAAGCGCTTTCGTTGCTCCAGCTTTTTGTTGTTTGTCATCGCCTGTGGTAGTCAACCATTTACAATTCCTCCTTACCAGGGACGTAGCCAGGACTTTTTTTTTGAGGGAGCTCATATTAGAACTACAAAACAATTATCAGTATGTTTACGAGTTAACAATCGAAAAATAGTAATTTTGAGGGAGCTAGGGCTCAATAACCCCCCCCCCCACTGGCTACGTCCCTGCTTCGTACCATAGAAAAGTTCCTGTGTCAGTATTTCAAATTACAAATACTCTTATCACCAAGAATTTCATCGTTGCGCCAAAGCCAAAGAAATTCTAATAAATTTTGTTTGTTATGCCATTCCAGGAATGTTATCCCCTAGGAGAGGCTGGGGCGAATCCCAAGATTTTGTTTTCAATGCTGTGTTTTTAGCAGGAATGGAATTAATTGAAGACGAGCACTTTTGAGTTTAAACAAATAAATCTCTCAATGATGAAAATTGTGCTTGGCTTTCATATCATACAATGTCGCCTGCCACAGTTTGTTTGCGTGGGGAAAGGAAGTGTTTCTTTCTTTTAGTGAAGACTTAAATCCCTAAACGTTTCGTTGAATATGTGGCAAACAAAAGTCTTGATGACTTAAGCATGTGCCCAAAGATTTTCGCCGTTTTTACACCTACATGCCTACACATGTAAGTCTTAATAAAGCCTTAAAGTTGGCGTTTCCCTTCATACCGGCAAGTAGAAGAAATTTTACAAATTTCTTTTTCCCACGCTAGCTGGCTTTTGCGTTGTAGTGTTGCTCGATTGCTTGTATCTCTTCTTAAGCTTACAGCGAATGATATTCGCCAGGAATTTTAATTTTAAGCTACGAATGCGAAAACAAAAAAATTCTGACATATACTGTGTTCCGTATTAAAGAAATTACGAATTGCCACTAATTAGGTCTACATTGCAGCTGCGAATGAAGACTAATGAGATTTTTTTTGTTTTTTTTTTAATAAAGACTCTTTGGTTTGGCAATTGGCAAGAATATTTAATTCTGTAACGCATTTAAATGAATTGACTTGAAGGGATTTTAATTACAGCTGGGCGCACTGTATGAAGATACAGAGCGTTAAAGGCTTCTTTCAATATAAATCAAGTTGAAATATTGAAATTTCAACAAGGGAAAATAAAATGTGTTGTAATTGTATGGCACTTATACTTTAATATCATCACTGGTTTAAATTCGTCGAAGGTTATTGGGAAAATTGTGTCTGAGCCGAAAATCCTTTGGGCGATAAGAAATTTCGACTACTTCAAGTCGCCAGGTCCTGATGATGTATCACCGGTTGAATTACAAACTGTGTCTGATAGACACCTGTGTCTGATAGACACCTGTGTCTGATAGGCACCTTGCCTTAGGAACATATACTCTGCCTGTATCAGCATATCATATATACCTGGGGGATGGAGGGACACGAAGGTCATTGTCATTCCGAAAGCAGGAAAACCCTACCACACGAAGGCGAAAAATGTTTGTCCTATTAGTCTGTGGTCCTTTATGCTGAAGACTCTTGAGAGGTTGATAGAAACATATCTTAGGGCAAAATTAAAGGGGTTAAGACCGTGCGTTATGCATTGGGTATATACTGCCGTTGTCAGAGCTATAATGCTGTATGGTGTTGTGGTCTGGTGGACGGCGCTTCAATAATCCAACTACTGTTTAATATTCAACCGGATCCAAAGGAAGGCTTGTTTGTGCATCACAGCCGCACTGAGGAAGACAACATCTGATACACTGAATTAAATGCTACATCTAATGCCTCTGGACATTGTGGCTAGACAAATTGCTGAGACCACTGCCGTGAGGCTAAATGAAGGTTCTCTTTGGTCATATGGCGGCTACGGACACTGATACAATATCTGATGTTCCAGGCAATGTGGATTACACCCTACCTGAGCCGCTTTTGGATAAAAAGTACTTTGGAACTATTCCTGATAGAATCGAATGGAACTATGATATCCCTGGTAATAGAAGTTACATAGACTTCTAAACGGATGGTTCCAATCTAGACGACCAGATGGGCTTTGGGGTGTACTCTAAAGATCTAGAACTGGTCATATCGAAAAAGTTAACCGACGGTAGTTCTTTTCAACAGGAGAAAAAAGTTGCTTACAGTGGCGAGAGGTCACCTTGGGAGGAAATAATGTTCCATTTACAGAAAGCGTAAAATACCTGGGTGTTATTTTTGGACATAAAGTTTAGCTTCAAATCCAACATTTTGGAAAGGGCAAGAAAGGCAACTCTTGCCCTATACGCCTGGAAGAGAGCCATTGGCAAGAGTTAAGGGTTTAGACCATGCGTTATGCGTTGGGTATATACTGCAGTTGTCAGACCTATAATGCTATATGATGTTGTGGTCTGGTGGACGGCGCTTTAAAAGTCCAACTACTGTTTAATACTCAACCGAATCCAAAGGAATGCTTGTTTGTGCATCACAGCTGCACTGAGGAAGACAACATCTGATACACTGAATTAAATGCTACATCTAATGCCTCTGAACATTGTGGCTAGACAAATTGCTGGGACCATTGCCGTGAGGCTAAGAGAGGGTTCTATTTGGTCATATGGCGGCTACGGACACTGATACAATATCTGATGTTCCAGGCAGTGTGGATTACACGCTACCTGAGCCGCTTTTTCATAAAAAGTACTGTACCACTATTCCTGATAAAACCGATTGGAACTACGATATCCCTGGTAACAGAAGTTACATAGAGTTCTAAACGGATGGTTTCAAACTAAACGACCAGGTGGGCCTTGGGATGTACTCTAAAAATCTAGAACTGGTCATATCGAAAAGGTTAACCGTCGGTAGTTCTTTTCAACAGGAGAAAAAAGTTGCTTACAATGGCACCTGTCTCCGTGGGAGGAGAGAATGTCCCATTTACAGAAAGCGCAAAACAGCTGAGTGTTCTGCTGGACAGGAAATTGAACTTCAAATCCAAGATTTTAAAAAGGGCAAGAAAGGCAACTCTTGCCCTATACACCTGCAAGAAAGCCATTGGCAAAAGTTGGGAGTTCAGACCGCGCGTCATGCATAGGATATATACTGCAGTTGTCAGACCTGTAATGCTATATGGTGTTGTGGTCTGGTGGACAGCGCTTCAAACGTCCAACTACTGTTTAATACTCAACCGGATCCAAAGGAAGGCTTGTTTGTTCATCACAGCCGCACTGAGGACGACAACATCTGATGCACTGGATTTAATCCAAACTAGACGATCAGGCGGGCTTTGGGGAGTACTCTGAAAATCTAGAACTGGTCATATCCATAAGGTTACCCGACCACTGCAGTGTGTATCAAGTGGAGATCGTTGCAATAATGGAAGTGGTGGAATGGTTAAGATATAATGGCATAACTACGATTGTCATAAATATCTTCTCAGACAGCCATTAAAACCCTGGAGAACATATTTTTGAACACAAAAACCGCCCACCGGCAGATATTTCCAAATTTAGCCCGATCTTGACCATACGATATAAATATCGAACTGCCGAACAGAGTTCAGTGTGCTAAATTTCAGCAAAATCGGTTAATAAATTCACCTTTTATGAGGCCATATTGAACAAGGATGTAATGGAGCCCTACACTACCCGCTTTACCAAATTTATACATATATGTAGACCCGGGCATGTGTAGAGCATCGTCTCCGCCTCATCTAGACATCGTCTATAGAAGTCTTTATGCAGAGTGACCTTTCATGTGGACAACCATACACAGACTCCCACCTTAACATCGTTACCAAGTTTTTGCCAACAGACAACGAATGTCCAGAGGAGTATGTGGGTGTGTTAGCCATAAGGCACGAAGTTTCGAATAGGTTTGTCCAACGACCAAATTCATGCCTCGTGTTATGGCAGCTATAAAATAGTTCGTCACCGTTGGGTGTTGTAGTGACGCTATTCCCAGTCTATCGCACTTCCTGTAAGGCGCTAATATCTGCCTTGCGCTTCTCTAATACATCAGCCAGCTCGTATACTGCACCTTCTCTATAGAAAGTGCGGATATTTCAGGTCCACATCCGCAAACCATGCTCCTTTATATACCCACCATCGAAGGATGGGGGTATATACATTTTGTCATTGCGTTTGCAACAGCGTAAAATTCTAAGACGATCTAGCCATGTCCGTCCGTCTGTTCCTCTATCCGTCTGGCTGTTGAAATCATGCTACAGTCTTTAAAAATAGAGATATTGAGCTGAAATTTTGCACAGATTCTTTTTTTGTCCATGAGCAGGTTAAGTTCGAAGATGGGCTATATGGGACTATATCTTGATATAGCCCCCATATAGACCGATCCGCCGATTTAGGTTCTTGGGGCCATAAAAACCACATTTATTATCCGATTTTACTGAAATTTAGGACAATGAGTTGTGTTAGGTTCTTCGACATTCTTCTTCAATTTGGCCCAGATCGGTTCAGATTTGGATATAGCTGCCATATAGACCGATTTCTCGCTTAAGGTGTTGGGCCCATAAAAAGCGCATTTACTATCCGATTTTGCTGAAATTTGGGACAGTGAGTTGTGGTAGGTCTGTTGACATCCTTCTTCAATTTGGTTCAGATCGCTTCAGATTTAGATATAGCTTCCATATAGATCGATCTCTCGATTTAGGGTTTTGGGCCCATAAAAGGCGCATTTTCTGTCCGATTTTGCTAAAATTTGGGACAGTGAGTTGTGTAAGGCCCCTTGACATCGTTATCCAATTTGGTCTAGGTCGGTCCGGATTTAAATATAGCTGCCATATGAACCAATCTCTCGATTTAGGGTTTCGGGTCCATAAGAGGCGCACTAATTGTCCGATGTCGCCGAAATTTGGAATAGTGAGTTGTGTTAGGCCCACTGACATTCTTTGTCAATTTGGCTCAGATCGGTCCAGATTTGGATATAGCTACCATATAGACCGATCTCTCTATTTTAGGTTTTGGGGCCATAAAAGACGCATTTATTGTCCGATTTTACCAAAATTTGGGACAGTAAGTTGTGTAAGGCCCCTTGACATCTTTATGCAATTTGGCCCAGATCGGTCCAGATTTGGATATAGCTGTTATATAGACCGATCTCTCGATTAAGGGCTTAGGGTCCATAAAAGGCGCATTTACTGTCTGATTTTGCCGAAATTTGGAACAGTGAGTTGTGGTAGGTCTGTTGATATCCTTCTTCAATTTGGTTCAGATCGGTCCAGATTTGGATATAGCTGCCTTATAAACCGATCCGCCGATTTAGGGTCTTAGGCCCATAAAAGCCACATTTATTATCCGATTTTGCTGAAATTTGGGAAAAGTGTGTTGCGTTAGGCTCTTTGAACCTTTTCTGCAATTTGGCCCAGATCGCTTCAGATTTAGATATAGCTTCCATATAGACCGATCTCTCGATTTAAGGTCTTGAGCCCATAAAAGGCGCATTTATCGTCCGATTTTGCCAAAATTTGGGACAGTGTTTTGTGTAAGGCCCTTTAACATCTTTCTGCAATTTGGCCCAGATCGGTCCAGATTTGGTTATACAGCTGCCATATAGACCGATCTCTTGATTTAAGGTTTTTGATTCCATAAAAGGCGCATTTATTGTCCCATGTCGCCGAAATTTGGGACAGTGAGTTGCGTAAGGCCCCTTGATATCTTTATGCAATTTGGTCTAAATCGGTCCGGATTTGGATATAGCTGCCATATAGACCGATCTCTTGATTTAAGGTTTTGAGTCCATAAAAGACGCATTTAATGTCCGATGTCGCCGAAATTTGGGACAGTGAGTTGCTTAAGGCCCCTTGACATCTTTATGCAATTTGGTCTAAATCGGTCCGGATTTAGATATAGCTGCCATATAGACCGATCTCTCGATTTAATGTTTTGGGCCTATAAAATGCGCATTTACTGTCCGATTTTGCCAAGATTTGGGACAGTGAGTTGTGTAAGGCCCCTCTATATCTATATGCAGATCGGTCCACATTTAGATATAGCTGCCATATATACCGATTTCTCGATTTAGGGTTTTGGGCCCATTTAAGGCGCATTTACTGTCCGATTTTGCCAAAATTTGGGACAGTGAGTTGCGTAAGGCCCCTTTGCATCTTTCTGCATTTTGGCCTAGATCGGTCCCGATTTGGATATACCTACCATATAGACGGATCTCTTGATTAAAAGTTTTGAGTCCATAAAAGGCGCATTTATTGTCCGATGTCGCCGAATTTTGGGACAGTGAGTTGCGTAAGGTCCATTGACATCTTTCTGCAATTTGGCCTAGATCGGTCCAGATTTGAATATAGCTGCCTTATAGACCGATCTCTCGATTTAAGGTTTTGGGGCCATAAAAGGCGCATTTATTGTCCGATGTCGCCGAAATTTGGGACAGTGAGTTGCGTAAGGCCCCTTTGCATCTTTCTGCATTTTGGCCTAGATCGGTCCCGATTTGGATATACCTGCCATATAGATCGATCTCTTCATTTAAGGTTTTGAGTCCATAAAAGGCGCATTTATTGTCCGATGTCGCCGAAATTTTGGACAGTGAGTTGTGTTAGGCCCTTCGACATTTGTCTACAATTTGGCTTAGATCGGTCCAGATTTGGATATAGCTGCCATATAGACCGATCTCTCGATTTAAGTTCTTGCGCCCATAAAAGGCGCATTTATCATCCGATTTTGCCAAAATTTGGGACAGTGATTTGTGTAAGGCCCCTTGACATCTTTCTGCAATTTGGCCCAGATCGGTGCAGATTTGGATATAGCTGCCATATAGACCGATCTCTCGATTTAAGGTTTTGGGCCCATAAAATGGGCATTTATTGTTCGATGTCGCCCCAACCCCCCAAAAAACCCCCCAACCCCATGGGTTTTTTGGTATCGCACATGTATCCCTCGTTTCCGCGAACCGCTTGCTTCAAGATCCGATGCTTGCCTCCAGCTTCAAGATCCGATGCTTGCCTCCAGCCACCCTTTACCTGAGCACAGACGCTGATGTTGGCCTTTGGTTATTTGAAGGCGCCTTGTCATCTCGAGTATTATTGGGAGTCAGTATTTATTTAAGAGCCGGTGCCACCTGACTCCTCACTGAGATTCTCTTCTCGAAAACTAGAGAGGTGGTGGGTTTCCAAGATTCGGCCGGGCCGAACTTAGCACGCTTTTTCTTGTTATTGGGTTTAAACTTGAATCGGACAACATTGATTGATATGTGAGAAGTTTGTCCCTTTTCCTAAATGGAATGTTCATAGTCAAGTTTGTGTTTGCCGCATAGCACATCCACTATCCTTTGTTTGCTTATAAAGAGACTGTGGACAAGGAACTTGACAAATGCTTTAAATGTTGCAGGGTATAAAAGATTCGGCCCAACCAAACTTAGTTGTTTGTTCAAATTGACCTTCTTTCACCTAATTCAGTTTGAAAGACTTCCTCTCTACATTTTTCACTAAAATTTCATGAAATTTTTTTGACAAGGCTTTACATTTGCCCAAATTTCCTTTCCATTATATAACCTTTTGTAAAATGCTCATTAGTAGTACCAAGAACTGCCGCCTGATTGGTGATTCATAAGCCATGTTTTGTTGAGCGCGCAAGTGAAGGCATGACATTGGAATAAGGAGTAATGGATTCATAATTCATCCCACATTTTTTGTTTTTGGTATTTGTTTTTAGCCTTAAAGCGTTAAGCAAGAACTGCCAAGGCTTGACATATTTTTAATGCCGATTTGTGGGAAAAGTCTTGGGGTTTTTTGACAAAAGCAAGCAAAGAATTAATGTCAACACGCAAGGTTTTGAGTAAATGATTAATTTTGCCAAAATGAATTTGACACGCTAGAGAAAAAAAGCCTTACATTAGTGGGGCTTTTCACTTGAGGCAAGTAAAAACCAAAAACAAAAAAATATAAAATTTATAGCATTTGTGGCTAATGGTCAGAAAGGGCTTCTTGTTGGTTTCATACAATTAATGGAATTAGAATTTTTTTTTCACAATAATCACTTGAACTTTGCAAATTCCTATGATTCTCTCTCATAACCACACTTTAAATCATTACGCTTTTCACTATGGCCCATTGAAATAGTTTAAATGTAATTTTCAGTTAATTAACTTTTTATTACTTAACTGGCCTTGTATACTAGTTTCAAGATTCTCTCTAAACTTCATTTCATCTGGAATGTGGCGTTTTTTTGTTTGCTTTTTGCCTTGTCTCTCCATAGCCGCTGGGCATGATGACCTAGATTTGCTAGCGTTCTGTGTGGCTGCTTTGCTCCTCCTCGCTGGCTGGTGGTCATAATGAAATGAAAGTTTTACACCGATAAATTAAAGTTTTCAGACTGATTAACATTTCGCACCCGGAGCGGAAACCCCTCCAAGCACTCTACCCTCCCTTGCCACTCGCCCCACAGAGATCTAAGCAACATTAATGCCTAATGTCAACTGGGCTGTGGAATAATGAAAGGTGGTCTCTTCCAGCCAAGCAGCCATTTTCAAATGCAATTAACAAAATGAAATGCAAAACTTGGCCGCCAGCAGAGGAGGATACATTTACTTGATTAAGGCATTTTTGCCAAATAAGCATTTTTGTCGATATACTCGGCTATTTGACTCTGAAATTACACAGTTAATGGCATGTAATTAGTTCAACAAATAATAATTATAATATAAAGTTCTCACCGTCATAGATTTTGAGGGAGGGCCCCAAGCATGGCGGTTGGCTGAAAAAAAAGCAAAACAAAACAGCAACATTCAAATTTAATACCACCAAAATTTTATTTTCATAAGGCCGGCAATGGAAAACTGCTTAAACGGCAAGAATGGAGAGCATTCTGCTCAGCTAAGGAAATAACAAAATGTTGCTTCCGCTTTTTATACCCTCCACCATAGGATGGGGGTATACTAATTTCGTCATTCTGCTTGTAACTCCACGAAATAATCGTCTAAGACCCCATAAAGCGTATATATTCTTGATCGTCATGATATTTTAAGTCGAACTAGCCATGTCCGTCCGTCTGTCGAACCGATCTTGGGTCTTGACTTCTTGAGCCCATATATGGTTATGTAAACCGATCTTGGGTCTTGACTTCTTGAGCCGCTAGAGGGCGCAATTCATATCCGATTTGGCTGAAATTAAGCATGAGGTGTTTTGTTATGATATCCAACAACTGTACCAAGTATGGTTTAAATCGGTCCATAATCTGATATAGCTGCCATATAAATCGATCTTAGGTCTTGACTTCTTGAGCCCCTAGAGGTCGCAATTCGTATCCGAATGGAATGACATTTTGCACAACGTGTTTTATTGTGATTTCCAACAACTGTGCCGAATATGGTTCAAATCGGTCCATAACCTGATATATTGGGTTGCCCAAAAAGTAGTTGCGGATTTTTCATATTGTCGGCGTTGACAAATTTTTTCACAGCTTGTGACTCTGTAATTGCATTCTTTCTTCTGTCAGTTATCAGCTGTTACTTTTAGCTTGCTTTAGAAAAAAAGTGTAAAAAACGTATATTTGATTAAAGTTCATTCTAAGTTTTATTAAAAATGCATTTAGTTTCTTTTAAAAAATCCGCAATTACTTTTTGGGCAACCCAATAGCTGTCATATAAACCGATCTTGGGTCTTGACTTCTTGAGCCTATAGAGGGCGCAATTCTTATCCCAATGGAATGAAATTTTGCACGACGTGTTTTTTTCTGATATCCAACAACTCTACCAAGTATGGCGCAAATCGGTCCATAACCTGATATAGCTGCCGATCTGGGATCTTGACTTCTTGAGCCCCTAGAGGTCGCAATTCATATCCTATCGCAATGAAATTTTGCACGACGTGTTGTTTTATGATATCCAACAACTGTACCAAGTATGGTTGAAATCGGTTCATAACCCGATATAACTGCCATATAAACCGATCTGGGATCTTGACCTCTTGAGCCCCTAGAGGTCGCAATTCATATCCTATCGGAATGAAATTTTGCACCACGTGTTTTTTATGATATCCAACAACTGTACCAAGTATGGTTAAAATCGGTCCATAATCTGATATAGCTACCGATCTGGGATCTTGACTTCTTGAGCCTCTAGAGGGCGCAATTCTTATCCGAAAGGAATGACATTTTGCACAACGTGTTGAGGGAGCAATTCTTGTCCGATTTGACTGAAATTTTGCATGAGAAGTTTTGTTATGACTTTCAACAACTGTACCAAGTATGGTTTAAATCGGTACACAACCTGATATAGCTGTCATATAAATCGATCTTGGGTCTTGACTTCTTGAGCCTCTAGAGGGCGCAATTCATATTCCATTGAAACGAAGTTTTGCACGACGTGTTTTTTTTATGATATCCAACAACTGTATCAAGTATAGTTGAAATCGGTTTATAACCCGATATAGCTGCCATATAAACCAATCTTGGGTCTTGACTTCTTGAGCCTATAGTGGGCGCAATTCTTATTCGATTGGAATGTAGTTTTGCACGAAGAATTTTGTTATGATATCTAACAACTGTGCCAGGTATGGTTCAAATCGGTCCATATCCTGATAAAGCTGCCATGTAAACCGATCTTGGGTCTTGACTTCTTCAGCCTCTATAGGGCGCAATTCTTATCCGAATGGAATGACATTTGGAACACCGTGTTTTATTACGACTTCCAACAACTGTATTAAGATTGATTCAAATCGATTCATAACCTAATATAGCTGCCATATAAATCGATCTTGGGACTTGTCTCCTTGAGGCTCTAGAGGGCGCTATTATTATCCCATTTGCCTGAAATTTTGTACGACATTTGCCTGAAATTTTGTACGACAGATCCTCTCATGACCATCAACATACGTGTTTATTATGATCTGAATCGGTCTATAGCCTGATACAGCTCCCATATAAATCGATCTCTCTATTTTACTTCTTGAGCCCCCAAAGGGCGCAATTCTTATTCGAATTGGCTGACCTTTTACACAGGTCTCCAACCTATAATTTGATTGTGGTCCGAACCGGACCATATCTTGATATCGCTCTTATAGCAAAGCAAATCTTTTCTTTTATCCTTTTTTTTTTGCCTAAGAAGAGATGCCGGGAAAAGAACTCGACAAATGCGATCCATGGTGGAGGGTATATAAGATTCGTTCTGGCCGAACTTAGCACGCTCTTACTTGTTTTCCACCTTGTGGTTGTTATATCCACCACCGTAGGGTAGGGGGTATACTCATTTACTCATTCCGTTTGCACCACATCGAAATATCAATTTCCGACCCTACAAGGTATATATTTCGGATCGTGTTAAAATTCTAAGACGATATAGCGATGTCCATCTGTATATTTTCCAGGATTTGGCGCAGTGTGAATATCTGGTCCAGGGTGAATTTTCCAGGTCTAAAGCCGCATTGATGGGGCCCAATTTTACTCATTGACTTTAGGTTTCAATCTTTCACACAGTACGCTCGAGAGTATCTTGTATGCGATGGGGAGGAGACTTATTCCTCTGTAGTTGGCACATTCCCTCTTGTCTCCTTTCTTGTGTACGGGACATAGTATGCTGAGGTTGAAATCATCGGCTCTGCCAGATTGCGCAGATAAGCTGATGCATACGCCTTATCGGCGTGTCGCCTCCGGTCTTAAATAGTTCAGCGGGTAACCCGTCGGCTCCTCCGGCCTTGTTGTTCTTTAGTTGGGTCACTGCTACTAGGACCTTATTCTGAATGTTTACCTCCTATATTCTATACCATCATCAGGGATTGGTTCTGCGGTATCCTCTTAGCCGCCAACATCGGACACTAGCAGTAAAATGTTCTTTTCATTTCGTCAGCATGTTATCTGTGTCAGTTACCAGATTTCTTTCTTTGTCTCTGCAGGAGGATGTGCCCTGCACCAAAGCCATCGGTTTGATGTTTAATTCTTTGGTAGTGTTTGCGGACTTCATTCTGACTCCTGTACATCCCAATTCGCTCACACTTACGTCATTTCATTTTATTTTTCTTTCTACGGAATAGAGGTTTCTCCTCTCTTCTTTTCTCCCAATACCTCTCCTTCATCTGGCGCGTTGCTACTAATTGCAGGGTTGCTCTCTGTGCCGCATTCTTCGCTTCAGTAGCATCTCGACACTCTTGATTGTACCATGGGTTTCTTGGAGGAGGCTTGCGGTACCCAAGTATGGACTTCGCGGCATTTTTCATGGAGTGGGAAATAGTTTGCCACTGCGCCATTATATCATCGGAACAAGGAGTGCTTTCATCAAGCAGTTGGGTCAGTCGAGTGGAGTATGCCGCTGCCATTTGTTGTGTTTGCAGCTTCTCAATGTCCAGCTTCCGTGCAATGTCAGATTGTACTTTCCTCGCCATGTTCAGACGGGTGCGAACCTTTGCTGCAACAAGGTAGTGATCCAAATCTATATTCGCTCCACGGATCAATCGTACATCTAACACCCTGGATGAATGCCTTCCATCTATCACAATGTGATCAATTTGGATCCTCGTGTTTTGATCGGGTGACAGCCATGTGGCTTTGTGAATATTTTCACGTTGAAATCTGGTGCTGCTAACTACCATGTTTTTTGCTGCGGCGAAATCTATCAGCCTCAACCCATTACTGGACGTTATCTCGTGGAGGCTAAACTTTCCGACTGTTGGACCAAAAATGTCTTCCTTCCCTTTCTTCGCATTAAAATCTACCAGAACGATTTTAATATCATGGGCGGGCCAGCAGTCATCCCTCTAGGCGCTCGTAGAAAATATCCTTGGTCTGCTCGTCTTTGTCTTCCGTCGGGGCATGGTGGGTTGCCCAAAAAGTAATTGCGGATTTTTTAAAAGAAAGTAAATGCATTTTTAATAAAACTTAGAATGAACTTTAATCAAATATACTTTTTTACACTTTTTTTCTAAAGCAAGCTAAAAGTAACAGCTGATAACTGACAGAAGAAAGAATGCAATTACAGAGTCACAAGCTGTGAAAAAATTTGTCAACGCCGACTATATGAAAAATCCGCAATTACTTTTTGGGCAACCCTATATATACCCGAGGTGGTGGGTATCCAAAGTTCGGCCCGGCCAAACTTAATGCCCTTTTTAGTTGTTTTTTTTATCAAAAGACTAACAACAACATTGCAAAAATATGAAAAACAATCAAATGCTGAAATAACATAGACTAACAAACTTAAAGGACCTTAATAGCCCAAAAAGGCATCAATGTCCCTTACTGGCCACAAAATGAAAAAGCTCTTCATTCTTATAAAGAGAATTTCATAAAGACAGCACAGACTCTTCATGTAATAGGCCTGTGCTATGGCAAACTGCAGCCAGGGAAAAGCAGAGCGGAAAAATTGACTATGATGAACCTCGTAATGGTCATTTCACATTAAATTTTTAAGCACTCACACACACACACACATACCCACTATCATAAAAAGGACTAAAGGGAAATTGAAAAGCAACAGTGAAATGAAAATGAAATTGGTAGGCGTCGATTAATTTTTGCCCTTGCCATCATAAAGCTAAGCCTTCGTTTATTTTTAACCAAATCAGTAAAGGAAAGGGACTTAAATCATTTAATCTTGACAGAAAAGAAATTCAACAATACAACATGCATAATGTAATGATAAAATAATCCTACTTTGGACATGATGATAGGGGCAGGCGGCAGTAGGGTCCTTACCATGTCGATTGATATGGTGAAGGGATGACAGGGATGCTTGTCATGTTCCTTAGAGAGTCAAGCTTTTATTCGCATGAAAATCATGTTTACCAGGAAATTATGCGATAAAAACGGGGCACATGGCTGAGGGTGAATAGAAGTCTGGAACAAGCAAAAAATAATTCTTAACCCAAAAAGAAATTTCTTGGAAGTAAAGTTGAATTTCAAATGTAAACAAAGCATTTCCCTTTGAAGAAAAAACAATATTAATAATAAAGAAAAACAAGCACCTTAAGTTCGGCCAGGCCGAATCTAGACAACCCATCACCATGGAATTAGCCAAAAACGTATACAAATGCGCTTAGTTGAAGGGCGTACTTTGCGCAACAAGTTCCTGCCAAATCACGCAAAAAGTGTAGCCTCTAGGGGCCGTGGAAGAATAATCGGGAGATTTGTTTCTATGGGAGCAGTATCAGCTTATAGACCCATTTGGACAATTTCTTGGTAGCTATACCCATATATAGACCGATCCGAACCATATACGATGCGGGTGTCGAAAAGCCTAACATAAGTCAATGTCCCAAATTTCGGCAAAATCGACAATAAGTGCTCCAAGACTTTAAATCGGTCTATATGGCAGCTATATCCAAATCTGGACCGATTTGGGCCAAGTTGCAGACAAATTTCAAGAGCATAACACAGCACACTGTCCCAAATTTCGGCGACATCGGACAATGAATGCGCTTTTTATGGGCCCATAACCTTAAATCGTGAGATCGGTCTATATGGCAGCTATATTCCAATCTAGACCGATCTGGGCCAAATTGTCGCCTTAAGTCTCATAGACGCAGTGGTTGCCCCACACTTAATCTGTATGTCAATGGGTAGGATATCCAAAATAGTCTCCAGTGTCCTAGTCTAAACAGCCTTTAACAGATATCAGTCCCAGGGTTCTCAATGTAGACCTCCAGGCTCACTCTGACCTCCAGGCCCATTCTAACCTCTAGGCCCACTCTGACCTCCAAGCCCACTCTGACCTCCAAGCCCACTCTGACCTCCAGGGCCACTTTGACCTCCAGGCCCACTCTGGCCTCCAGGCCCACTCTGATCTCCAGGCCCACTCTGACCTCCAGGCCCACTCTGACCTCCAGGCCAACTCGGACCTCCAGGGCCACTCTGACCTGCAGGCCCACTCTGACCTGCAGGCCCACTCTGGCCTCCAGGCCCACTCTGACCTCCAGGCCATCTCTGACCTCCAGGCCATCTCTGACCGCCAGGCCCACTCTGACCTCTTGCTTTGATCCATCCGTATAACATGATCTTCCAGATGGCAATACCAGGGTTCTGTCAGTCCAAACAGAAAGTTTTTTTGATTTTCTCGCCATGATTCGAACCCCCGGTGGACATGCTAACGTTTATCCAAGATCACTCTCAAGTCTGTGTAATATCTATCACATAGTCATTCTATTGAGGAAACATGGCGCCCTGAATTGACCCATCTTCGTCTTCCGCGTAAACGGGCTGATTTTTGTTCGTTTTTGATAAACGCCCAGAACCATAGGTCTATCCCAGTCTGGAAGGTAGCCAAACCACAAAATTAAAATTTTTCCAAAGTTAACACGTATATATTCTTATTTTTGTGTGATTCTAATATGCCCCCCCCCCCCCCCACAAACAAAATCTTGGCTACGTCCCTGAGCCCAGTTATATGATATTTTCAAAACGCTGTCGTCCTTCCCGTATTTTTCTAGCCAACTCCTATTACTTAGTAGCTTTATAATATCGATTGCGTAACAAAAGGTTGGTGAAGGCCACCGTAGCGCAGAGGTGAGCATGTCCGCCTAGGACGCTGAACGCCTGGGTTCGAATCCTGGCGAGACCATCAGAAAAAATTTTCCGCGATGGTTTTCCCCTCCTAATGCTTTCAACGTTGTGTGAGGTACAATGCCATGTAATACTTCTCGCCAAAGAGGTGTCGCACTGCGGCACACCGTTCGGATTTGGCTATAAAAAAGAGGCCCCTTATCATTGAGCCTAAACTGGAATCGGACTGCACTCACTGATGTGTGAAAAATTTGCCTCTTTTCCTTCGTGGAATGTTCATGGGCAAAATTTGCAAAAGGTTGGTGAACATTCCGTTGAGTAGCAAGGGCAAGCTTCTCACATATCAAGGAGTGCTGTCTGATTCAATTTCACGCCTAATGGTATGGGACCTCCTGTTTGGGGAAAAATTTTTATATGACGTACCTCAAAAATGTCACCAGCAGCGGAAGGGGATAACCATCGCTAAAATTTTTTGTTTGTTCTCGCCAGGATTCGAACCCATGCTTCAGCCTCATAGGCGGACATGCTAAGTTCAGGGCCTCAATCGTCTGCGTAGTATGCAAGTTTAAATACTTTTCCACTAAGGACCCATTTCAGTGTTATAGGCGGGCATGCTAACCTCAGCGCCACGGCGGCCTCAATCGTATGCAGGTTTAAATACCTTTTCACTAAGGATCCGTACCAGGCCATTTACGGTACTCTTGTATAGATATGACAAAAAATGTTTCTCTGCTGCGGACGCTGTTTCACTCTTTACCTTATCCCCATATGATGGTGCCCATAACCTCAACCTTTTTATAGCATATGGCTTATCCGGGGTCTAAGGACCCGGTCCACCCGGTGCTGGTCTATTGCTTCTGTCTTAATATTGTCCATAGTTTTGAGAGTTTTGAGAAGAAAAAGGAATGGGCAAGAACAAGACGGGCATGCTAACTTCAGCGTTACGGGGCCTCAATCATCTGCGACTTATTCGTAACCGGGCAGATATTTATCCGTTTTCATGCAGAACCCTAGGTCTAGTCCAATCTGAAACGTAGTCAAAAGGCTGGATACCGATCAAACCCCCCTTTTTATGGTACTCTTCTATAGAAATGGAAAAATAATTTACATCTCGGCTAATGTGTATATCTTGGCAGGTCTTTTCTTTGCTATACGAAGCCTCGTGCAGAGTAGTCTGTACTGATCTCCCTTTGATGCCGGCATTCTGCTTTTGCCTTAATATTGTCCACAGTTTTGAGAAGAAAAAGGAATGGACAAGAAAAAGTCGGGCATGCTAACTTCAGCGCCACGGGACCTAAATCGTCAGCGACTTATTCGTAAACGGGCAGATTTTTATCCGTTTTCATGCAGAACCCTAGGTCTAGCCCAATCTGGGACGTAGTCATAAGGGTGGATACGGGGCGAACCCCCCTAGTATGCAGGTTGAATACTTTTTCGCTAAGGATCTGTACTAGGCCATTTATGGTACTCTTCTATAGAAATGGAAAAATAATTTACATCTCGGCTAATGTGTACATCTTGGCTGTTCTTTTCTTTTCTATGCAAAACCTCGTGCAGAGTAGTCTGCGCTGAACTCCCTTTTGAGGCAGGCATTCTGCTTCTGTCTTTATATTCTCCACAGTTCTTACAATAAAAGACGTAGGGAAAATTGGTCTGTAGGCCTTTGGGGCACATAACTTGCTTTGCCGGGCTTGGATATTAATACAATCCTAGCTTTCTGCTTGCCCGCCCGAGTATATACGAATCCTAGGCACGCTGTGAAAATGGCGGTAACACCGGAAATATGCCGTCAGGTTCTGCAGACCTAAATGCCTAGAAGCTTTTCAAGACTCCCTTTACCATTATCCTTGTTCTAAGATTCCGTTGTCGTTATGGATTCCTGTGGGAAATTTCTCCTTATCTAAGTCCTCAACATGCCCTCTGTTGTCTCTATCTTCTTGACACTGCCCAGCATTGTTTCAAGGATAATATTGGGTTGCCCAAAAAGTAATTGCGGATTTTTTAAAAGAAAGTAAATGCATTTTTAATAAATCTTTATCAAATATACTTTTTTTACACTTTTTTTAAAGCAAGCTAAAAGTAACAGATGATAACTGACAGAGTCACAAGCTGTGAAAAAATTTGTCAACGCCGACTATATGAAAAATCCGCAATTACTTTTTGGGCAACCCAATACAATGTCCGTATCCTTTAAGTGTCAAAAGGTAAAGCTCTCCTTTTCTCAAGGCAGTGGGCGAGGCATTTTTCTAGCCACACGTTTTGCAGTAATTCAGATGCCATCGTTATAACGCGCCTTGTTTTGAACTGATGATGGACTTTTAAAACGCCGTCCACCAGACTACAACACCACAAAGTAGTAACAACTCAAACTACCACTTTTTTTGGGTGAAAATATTTTATAATGCTTTAAATGAAGTTAAATGTTAGAATTCACTAAGTTTAGCTCGATATGAACACCTTTTGCCTTGCCTATTGCTCCGAGTTATAAGTTCCACGAATGTAATCTGCCTGCTCTGTGGTTTTATAGGCAGAGGGTAACTTCTAGTGTCCATCTTACTCAAGTAGCATGGTTTATTAGAAGCTTTTCACAAAAGCAGAGCTTAAAGGACTCTTGCTTCCCAGTATATATTGCCGATAACATAGTTGGCCTATATATTTTAACGCTTGTCATATTCTATATTGGGGAAACATCCTGGCCAGGCACATGTATCAATTCCCTTATCTGACACATAAATAATGTTTTTTGGCAATTTCCCCATGGACTTCTAGGATTATTTCAAGATGTTACAAATTTTTTGACAAACCGAAGACAGTGCACTCTAATCTCTAGTGCGTGGGTGTGTGTGTGTGTGGGAGGACTCCAGTTAAGACAAACAGGAAGTACCGTAACACAACTGTCATATTAATAATAAATGTCCAAAATAATGTTTTTTTTTTTTCCATATATATTTCAGCGTTTGCCCATTCCTTTGTATTAGGTATTTGTATTGTTTATCACCCCCACTTGGACATGGAAGGCTCATACCCTCTATTGTTATGCCCAACTCAATGTTCCTTCTTATTCTCTCGACTGATAGCTACTGCCTATATAATAATACAACATTGGCCCATAAGGCAAACAAACAAACACCAAATGCGAGTATAATTCGGTTTTATTGCCATAATTTGTATGCCAGCATCAAATGGAGTGTGGATTGAATTGAAGCGGAGTGGAGTGGAGTGGAGTGGTGTGGAATGGAATGAAATGTAGAAGCATGGTATGCCAAGTTGTGTAGCCTGGTTTGGGATAAAGGACACACAAAGCATTTGTATGCGTTGGCAATGGTCCCCTAACTTGAACTTAAAAACATGACACAAAGATCCTTCTTCGATACTCGTATACGCATACATACGCATAAATACATTTGCATTCATCCGCCACAGCCTTTCCGACAGTGGGCCTTTCGAGGTTATTAAAGGCCCACTGGCTTGGTAGAACAAAGTTTAAGTTTTGCACAGATACATTTTTTTTATAGTTGAAGATCCTTGCAGATTGCAAGTGGATCATATATGGAACCATTATATTGGGTTGCCCAAAAAGTAATTGCGGATTTTTTTTAAAAGAAAGTAAATGCATTTTTAATAAAACTTGGAATGAACTTTAATCGAATATTCTTTTTTTACACTTTTTTTCTAAAGCAAGCTAAAAGTAACAGCTGATAACTGACAGAAGAAAGAATGCAGTTACAGAGTCACAAGCTGTGAAAAAATTTGTCAACGCCGACTATATGAAAAATCCGCAATTACTTTTTGGGCAACCATAGCTCTTGCAAACTGCAAGGACTTAAATTTGGATACAACTTTCATATAAATCGATCCTTGTTATCTTGAAGCCTGAAGTTTTGCTCAATTTGGCTAAAAATTCTTGTATTGGAAGTACCTTCACAACCTCCATAACGCCACACAAGAAGGGCTCATACATAAACATAAGACCCCTTATAACCCAATTTGCCGTTTTGACTTCATGAGCACACAGACGCTTCAATTTTCTTCTAATTGGTCTGAAATTTGATTTGTACAGGACACCACTTCACGAAAAGATGTAGGTCTCCTATAAACTCGTCTTCCCATAACCTGGTAACCTTATACAATCACCGATTTACTTTCTTCTAAAAAATCTGCTGATCATCGCCCAGCCTAAACGGCTGAAGCTAGAATCATGAAATTTTTCACGAATATTGGCCTTGGATCATAGGCACGGTATAAGGCTGGATTTTGTTGTTGTTGTAGCAGTTTGTAGTGTTCTATCTTTCGTCTGCTTGATTCTGTTGAGTGCCAAGATGCAGAAACTCTGCGACTAAGATGGGGCGTGACCAGAGTCGAGTGGGTCTGGCTGGGCAGGTAAACAGGTGACATGAATCGTGTGGTCCCTAATCACAACTGGGAAATACATCTTGCACGTCGGCATCAATCCTTGCTCTGTAGGAGTTGAGCCGGCTGCATCTGCCTGAAAGTTATTGAGCCAAAACTACTATGGTTTACCGCGGAAGGTAGATTTCTTCAGGTGCAATGGGAGGCAGTCGTTCTCCAAGGACCACATTCAACCGGTAGCTATTAACCGCATCTGCTACCATGTCTCCATGAATGTTGTCTAGACCCGCTTGATATGCCGCTTGATCTAGAGGTTCTCTCTTGTAACGCTCTGGGTCATGTAGATCTACCTTAAGACATTTGGGCGGTGAACGCCCATCCGCAAGATGATGATTTGGGTGAACTATGCGATAACAACCCAAAAGGTATTGCTTATGCAGCATGTAGTCTCCTGATGGTGGTGGTCCACATGAGAACTGAAGAGACAGCTCACCGCAGTTCGGAGGCCGGCATTCTGACAGATCTGAATATTGTTTGTTGGTCCCTGGTCACAATCAGGACATACATCTTGCACCTCGCCATCAATCCTTGCTCTGTAGGAGTTGAGGCGGCTGCATCTGCCTGAATGTCATTGAGCCAGAACAACTCTGACTGACGAGACCACACTGGCGCTGCATAACTTGCCACAGACCCGCCAATTACTTTGTACGTGGTCAACAAGGTTTCCTTGTCTGCACCTCAAGTGCTGCCTGCAAGTGACTTGAGGACCTTGTTTCTACTTTTGACTTTATTGCAAATTGCTGTGGCATGTGGGCAGAATATGTAAGAGCTGTCAAGTGGGACATCAAGTATTTTGGGACACTTGATTGTCGGAATTATTTCCCCATCGACCATCACAGTCAGCTCGGTATTCACCTCAAGCGAACAATGTGTAGGCCACCGTAGCGCAGAGGTTAAAATGTCTGCCTATGACGCTGAATGCATGGGTTCGAATCCTGGCGAGACCATCAGAAAAAATTGTAAGCGGTGGCTTCCCCCTCCTAATGCTGTCAACATTTGTGAGGTAATATGCCATATAAAACTTCTCTCGAAAGAGGTGTCGCACTGCGGCACACCGTTCCGCCTCGGCTATAAAAAGGAGGCCCTTTATCATTGAGCTTAAACTTGAATCGGACTGCACTCATTGATAGGTGAGAAGTTTACCCCTGTTCCGTAGTGGAATGTTCATGGGCAAAATTTGCAAATTTGCAATGTGGCTGAAGATTTGGCGGCAGATATCTTCAGATTCCTTGCAGCGCAATATGAGGCAAGTTCGTTGAGGTAGACGTTCAACCTATCGCAGATGCCAACAATAGGTGGGGGGCCTGATGCCATGATAGTACATTCGTCTTCATATGATGCGATCTCTATGCCGTTTGGAGGGGGTGAAATGGAAGATAGGTAGGGGCCAATCAGTGCCTGAGATTTCACCTCGACTTGGGGAACTCCCTGTGTCACTCTACGGAGCCTCGACTTCTTATCCCTAAATTCCACAAAGAATGACGACCACACAGACGATTCGCGACCCAGCGTTTCAGGCCTGGCAGGAGGGACGTGTTGGCGATGTCCTCATATAGTTTGGCATGGCTGGCTGACCGTATCGAATGCTTTCGATAGGTCGAGAGTCAGGAGGACCGTCCTTTCGCATGACCTGGGCTTCAATCAAGCCGTGGCTTCAATCAAGCCACGGCAAATGTGTGCGGTGATGGCATGCAAAGCAGTTGTCATGCTATGCAGACTTCAAAATCCATGTTGATGTTCGGCGAATGGAAATTCTCCCACGAGGCTCGGGAGTAGTAATGCCTCAAGCGTCTTGACTACTGGTGATAGTAGGGAGATCAGTCTGTATGAATCCCCCAAACTTGGGTTCTTTCCAGGCTTCAGTAGCGGGATAACTCTGCCCATTTTTCATACTTCGGGAACTATAAGAGTGTTCAAAGACCAGTTTGAGGATAGTAGTAGGGTACTCAACTTCAGGTTAATCCAGATTCTTCAGCATCTGTGTAGAGATTTCTTCGGGGCCCAACGCCTTAGATGATTTCGTGCCACGTATGACATTTACCGCCCACGGTAAATTGCGATGGCTGTCCATCGGCTCGGAGATCACGGATACGGCGAATGGCTCTCCTCCTTGCCCTGTCACTCTCGGGTTGCACAATAAATTGACGGTTGATATTCGTACGTTTAGGTACTAAAAGGTACCAAAAAGTACCAAATGGTACATATTTGCCCAGCGCGAACAGAAAGGGCTAGAACTATGGGCGCAAATTAAAGAGCGTCTCAAAAAAATAAAATTTGGTAAAAAAAATTTCGGAAAGTCGTATCGGAAGTGGTAGGAATAGTACCTTTAGTACCGCAATTGGTACTTTTTGGTACTTTCTTTGTAAATTGAACTAGAGCTCTGAATTTTGAAACTTAGATACACTATGGCAACCTTTATTGGGTGACTATAAGAGTTTTTGTACGTTTAGGTACCAAAAAAAGCACCAAAAAAGGTACGAAATGAATAAACTTTGTACAGGGTGGAGAGGTAGAATTTTGAAATTTGACTTAAAAGGCATCTGGTGCAAAAGAATGAGGGTGAAAAGAAAAAATAGTACTTCTAACGAAATGGAATGGAATGGAATGGCTCTCCTCCTTGCCCTGTCACTCTCGGGATGCACAATAAATTGACGGCTGTTATTCGTACGTTTAGGTACTAAAAAGTACCAAAAAGTACCAAATGGTACATATTTGCCCAGCACGAACAAAAAGGGCTAGAACTATGGGCGCAAATTAGAGAGCGTCTAAAAAAATAACATTTGGTAAAAAAATTTCGGAAAATCGTACCGGAAGGGGTAGAAATAGTACCTTTTGTATCGCAATTGGTACTTTTTGGTACTTTCTTTGTAAATTGAACTAGAGGTCTGAATTTTGAAACTTAGATACACTATGGCAACCTTTGTTGAGTGACTATACGAGGTTTTGGACATTTGTACATTAAGGTACTAAAAAAACTCCTTAAAAGGTACGAAATGTATAGACTTTGTACAGGGCGGATAGATAGAGGTAGAATTTTGAAATTAGACTTAAAAGGCATCTGGTGCAAAAGAATGAGGGTGAAAAAAAAACTGGAAAAATAGTACTTCTAACGAAAAAAAACGTACGTTTATTACCGCAATTGGTACCATTTGTTGCTTTCTTTACAGATGAAGCTAGAGGTCTGAAATTTGGCATACCGGTACAAATAGGAATAATGTGATGGGTGACAAAATGACTTGTTAAAAATTAGTGCATTTTGGTACCAAAATTGTTACCATTTGCTACTTTTTTTACATATAGAGCTAGAGGTCTGAAATTTAGCAAGTGGGTACAAATAGGAGAAAAATGATGCGTGACAAAATGATCTATTAAAAAATCGTACATTTTGGTACCAACATTGGTACCATTTGGTACTTTCTTTACAGATGAAGCTAAAGGTCTGAAATTTGGCATACAGGTACAAATGGGAATAATGTGATGGGTGACAACCTGACCTATTCAAAATTTTTACATTTTGGTACCAAAATTGGTACCATTTAAAACTTTCTTTGCAGATGGAGCTAGAGGTCTGAAATTTGACATGTGGGTACAACTAGGAGACATTTGATGAATGACAAATTAATGATCTATTAAAAATTCGTACATTTTGGTACCAAAATTGGTACCATTTGGTGCTTTCTTTACAGATGAAGCTAGAGGTCTGAAATTTGGCATACCGGTACAAATAGGAATAATGTGATGAGTTACTAATTTTTTTACAATATATACATTTTGGTACCAAAATTGGTACCATTTGGTACTTACTTTACAGATGGGGCTAGAGGTCTTTAATATGGCATGCAGGTGCAACGGAGAAATATATGATGGTCGAAAAAATGATCTATTCAAAATTCGTACATAATGGTACCAAAATTGGTACCTTGGTGCTATTTGGTACTTTCTTCACAAAAGGAGTCAGATTTCTAAAATTTTATACGCAATTATTACAAATTTCTTGTTTGTTTCTCTTTCGAGACGAGCTCAATGATCGGAGATGCAAATGGAAAAGGAAAGCCAAAGATAGCAACGCACACCCACCACTATGGGACGCATTTCATCTTTGGTTAGAAGACTTTTCAACCATATTAGGTGTGATGGTTTCAAGGGCTGTGCGTTGGTATGTTGTATTTGAATCAAATTGCTGTACATGTCAAACACAATCCATAATGGTTTGCATCCATGGTTCGTTCCTTAGCACAATTTCACTTGTTTCCATTTTTAAAGAAAAGTTTTTCAAAAGGTAAACTACACACCTCTTGCCAAAGTAATTACTGTAGCAATAATTTTCCCACCACATAAACTATTGTATCCCTCCTTAAAATTTATTGAAATAAAACATTAGTGACCTTACATTGCATCGTCTAGACAGGTATCAAACAGGTATCAAAAGTGATGTCTTGGGCGGCACCATATCTAAGAAAGGAACTAAAACTGGGCGAGGCCCACATAGACTTTTCTTTAGTTACTTTTCAATTGCCACACAAATTGTTTTTATTATTTTCTGGGCCCCTCCCCCGCCTTTGTGATTTTTGTTGTTTTCCTATTCATTGCATCTACTTCTTTTTTGAAAACCGCCTTAATGGTTGTTAAACAAAGTAAAACCCAAAGGTGAAGTGTTAACAAGTAATTGCTACAGTTTTATAATTAAATCTTTTTATACATATGTATATATGTACTTACTTGTGTGATTAACATTTTGTTTACATATTGAGCCTAGCAATTATTATCATCTACAAAAACACTAATTAACGGTTTGCAGGTGGCAAACTAATGATTTGATGCAAAGAATTGAAGATTTTTTTTTGGAGAATCTTCCATTTCATTTGAACTTTACAGATACAGTGTTATAATAATTTAAAACAAGCAAGAGCGTGCTAAATTCGGCTAGGCCGAATCTTATATACCCTCCAACATGGGTCGATCATTTGTCGAGTTCTTTGCGCGGTATCTCTTTTTAAGGCAACCAAAGAATAATGAACAAAAACTGTTATATCAAGTTATAATCCGATTCGGACCATAAATGAATTGTTGAAGGTCATGGGAGAAGCCGTTGTACAAAATTTATGCCAAATCGGGTGAGAATTGCGCCCTCTAGAGGCTCAAGAAGTCAAGATCCCAGATCGGTTTATATGGCAGCTATATCAGGTTATATACCGATTTGCGCCATACTTAACACAGCTGTTGGAAGCGATACCAAAGCAATACCTGCAAAATTTAAGACAAATCGGATGAGAATTGCGCCCTCTAGAGGCTCAAGAAGTCAAGATCCCAGATCGGCTTATATGGCAGCTTTATCAGGTTATGAACCGATTTGAATTATAATTAACACGGTTGTTGGAAGTCCCACCAAAACACTATGTGCAACATTTCAGTCAAATCGGACAAGAATTGCGCCCTCTAGAGGCTCAAGAAGTCAAGACCCAAGATCGGTTTATATGGCAGCTTTATCAGGTTATGTACCGATTTGCGCCAGTTGACACAGTTGTTGGAAGCGATACCAAAACAATACCTGCAAAATTTCAGACAAATCGGATGAAAATTGCGCCCTCTAGAGGCTCAAGAAGTCAAGACCCAAGATCGGTTTATATGGCAGCTATATCAGGTTATGAACGGATTTGAATAATACTTAGCACAGTTGTTGAAAGTGATACCAAAACACTATGTGCAAAATTTCAGACAAATCGGATGAAAATTGCGCCCTTTAGAGGCTCAAGAAGTCAAGACCCAAGATCGGTTTATATGGCAGCTATATCAGGTTATGAACGGTTTTGAATAATACTTAGCCCAGTTGTTGGAAGTGATACCAAAACACTTCCTGCAAAATTTTAGTCAAATCGGACAAGAATTGCGCCCTCTAGAGGCTCAAGAAGTCAAGACCCAAGATCGGTTTATATGACAGCTATATCAGGTTATGAACGAATTTGAATAAAACTTAGCACCGTTGTTGGAAGTGATACCAAAACACTTCGTGCAAAATTTCAGTCAAATCGGATAAGAATTGCGCCCTCTAGAGCCTCAAGAAGTCAAGACCCAAGATCGGTTTATATGGCAGCTATATCAAAACATGGACCGATATGGCCTCTTTACAATCCCAACCGTCCTACACTAATAAAAATTGCAAAATTTCAAACGGCTAGCTTTACTCCTTTGAAAGTTAGTGTGCTTTCGACAGATGGACGGGCGGAAGGACGGACAGACGGACGGACATGGCTACTTCGACTTAAAACTGACATGACGACGGTGTTTGGTTGGTTTTCCTGATTTCTTGGATGACAACTGGCAAACAAATGGTTGTGTACTACTCAGAATTGACTGTTATCTGTTGTTCTAGTGATACGTTTGCGACATGTCCAGTTTTTCCGAAAAAAGAGACAATCATTTGCTTGGAAGTGCTTCGTGCGCGAGCCAAATCCAACAAAAGTTGAAACACCCATACAGTCGACTGCTGTTTACTTTTGGGCTCATACGCGTAAATCCATGATTCATCACCTGTCACGATGTCACAGAAGTGTTTCGAAGCACCGCGATTGTATTTTTGGAGCATTTCTTTCGACATCGAAATGAGCCTTTTTTTGACAATCGACATGAGCCTTTTTTGAGCGCTTGACAAATTGTGTGGAATCTAACGCGAACAAATATTTTTGACGGTCAAATGTTCATCATTGAATGTATGCAGGTCTCACTAATGCCTAAGGTTGTCTCAATCTCACGATAGGTCACATGACGATCTTGCAATATCAATCAGCGACTTTTGTTGGATTTTGGAACAACTACTGATTTTGGACCACCTTTAAGAATTTCGTCTTGGAGTGAACTTCGATTTCGATTGAATTTACCATACCATCAATAAACACTGGTCCTTTATGAAGCTTCATGGCCAAAAATTGTATAAAGTTCATCCCTACACTGTTGTTGAATTAAGCCATGTTTATATGACAGCTATATCAGGTTATGAACGAATTTGAATAAAACTTAGCACAGTTGTTGGAAGTGATACCAAAACACTTCGTGCAAAATTTCAGTCAAATCGGATAAGAATTGCGCCCTCTAGAGCCTCAAGAAGTCAAGACCCAAGATCGGTTTATATGGCAGCTATATCAAAACATGGACCGATATGGCCTCTTTACAATCCCAACCGTCCTACACTAATAAAAATTGCAAAAAAATAAAAAAGTTGTAAAAAATAATCGCACGAAAATGTTCACGATTTAATTCCATTTTTTTGGGCGAGATGAGTCTTTTAGTTTACTGTAAACAACACAAAAAGCGCTCATATGTCAAAAAGTTCTGAGTACATATAACCTCAAAAATGTCTAGCTTTACGATAGAGGAGTCCATTGGCAGATTGCAATACAAGGGTTATCCAATCCCGAAATATAAAAGGCAACCCTCGTATTACGGTACTTTGAAGTTCATTTCCATGGCTTGCAATACGTCTACTTGTCTCAGGCTAGTGAATACGCTTTCAACTTTTAGCATGAGGTTAAGTCTTGCATATTGAATACGTTTTTTATTGCCTACTCTTCTGGACGGAAACTCTGTTGCGGTTTACAGAATCTTCTTCTATAGGTTATTGCATTCTTGAGTTGAAGTTTTTTAGACGCTTCAAGAACATGCCCGCTGTACCCACCATGCACTGTGGCCTGTATGACGATGGTGATTCTGGACCTCTATTCACCTTACTTAAAAAGCATGCAAATTTGCCCATGAACATTCCATAAAGGAACAACTTCACACCTATCAATGAGTGCTGTGCAATTCAGGTTTTAAGCTCAATGATAGGGGGTCTCCTTTTTATAGCTGAGCCTAAACGGGGTGCCGCAATGTGAGACCTGAGCCGTTTTTTGTTTAAAAGTACTGTACCACTATTCCTGATTGAATCGTTTGGAACTACGATATCCCTGTCGACAGAAGTTACATAGACTTCTATACGGATGGTTCCAAACTTGACGACCAGGTGGGCCTTGAGATGTACTCTATGGATCTAGAAGTGGTCATATCGAACAGGTTACCCGACCACTGCAGTGTATATCAAGCGGAGATCCTTGCAATTAAGGAAGTGGTGGAATGGCTAAGATATAATGCCATAGCGAAGATTGGCATAAATATCTTCTCAGACAGCCAGGCAGCCATTAAATCCCTGGAGAACATATTTCTGAACACAAAAACCGCCCTCAACTGCCGCAGATCTCTCAACGAGGTGGCTGAATAGTTAAAAAATTCACCTGTTCTGGGTGCTGGGCCACAGAGATATCCCAGGGAATTTTAAAGCGGACAAGCTTGCGAAACTAGCAACTACCCTACACATTCCAGGGACCTGGGGGTATGGCTCCAGCGACATGTAAGCTAAGTTTTCAGGACCAGGCCCGAAGGACAACGAATGATAGATGGTCACAAAGAGGGGACTGTGAGCATTTCCAAACTATGTGGCCTAATCTAGACTTGAAGAGTTCTACCGTTTTGCTGTCATTGGCTAGAACAGAAGTCTCAGTTATTGTGTCCGTTATGGCAGGTCACTGTCTAATGGGAAAACAGGCTGACAGACTGAAGCTTGCCTGCAACGACTTTTGGCGAAGCTGTGAAATCGTCGAAGAAGAAGAGACTATAGAACACCTCCTGTGTATGTGTTCCGCACTAGCAGTCAGAAGGAGTTCCACTTTAGGTTCTCATTTATTTGAGGACCTGTCTGATTCAGCTGATGTGAACATTCGCAAGTCATTAGGCTTTTTAAAGCGATCTGGATGGTTCAACAGTAGGAAGTAGGAGGCATCATCCTTCTTCTGTTCCTGTGGTATCACAATGGACGAAAACTGTCACTTAAACCTAACGTAACCCTCATAGGGAGATAATGAAGATAGTATGCTTAGATCTTTGTTCACTTTTGGGCCTTTTTGACTCGTATTTGGAGGTCAAAAGTATACTTTACCTAGCAAATTGCAGTGAAATCCCACAGAATATTAGGTTTGTGGGGCTCAAGTAGTCCAAACGGTCTTAATATGAGCCAATATGCCCCATATTGGGACTCTCAATGACCTTTTTCAATAAGATTAGCTCTATTCTTTGGTATGCTATCATGGTTTCGATAAATGGTTAAACGATTTATCGATTTAGTTCCCTTTGCTAACTGCAGATCGATAATTCGATGTATTTCACATCGATTGTGGTGACTTTGTTATACTCCTTAACTAGCCTTAGTACAAAAGTGAACATGTTTAGTTTTTTGTCAGCTTCCACACAACAACAACTGAAACTCTCGCTCTCTCTTTCTCTCCACTGTGCTTGCACAGTTGGATTTGTATTGAATTGGTGAGACGATGCGGCGGCGATGATTGTTGTAGTTGTTGCTGCTGTTTAACATAACCGAAATATGGAAATGAAGTGTAATGTTCTCTTTTTGCATACGCGTGGGAGTGTGTGTGTGTGAGTATGGCGCTTTTTTTGAGTTGTTTTTGGTTAGTCCACCATTTGTGGGGGTGTTGGGAGGATGCTGGGATGCTTAAAAGTCTAACATTTGTTTGTTGGATTCACGTTTGTTATGGCTGGTATGGTGTGGTTGTTGCTGTTCCTATTGCTGCTACTTCTCCTAAAGTTGTTTTTGTGACACTTATGCCTGGGAATTGTGCGATATGCGCAACAAAACGCTTATACGGTGGGGGCTCTACAATGTAATGTGAATACAAAATTTGTTACGGCAGCAGCATCATCAGCCATGAGGAGAAAACGTCGAACATTAGAATGATGATGAGATGCCGATGACTAAGGCTTGCCCAGGCAAATGGAATGATATTCGTGGTCTTTGTTTCGGGGGTGTGAGACATCCAGGGGGATATGATGACGACATACAATGCATTTTCAAGCGATATCCACATCTCGGAAATAACGTGTGCTGCCTATGCTATGTGCTCGCGTGTGCGTGTGTGGGTGTGTGTGCATTGGTGTTTGATATACCACCAGGCAAGCAAGCATCTGATGATGGTGTCGCCATGGTTCACTCTAAGCCTCCGTCCGCTGAATGTGCATAAATAAATACCAGAGGGTATTGTGCCCAAGTAATGGCACTCCATGGTGCACCCTCTCCTCCATATTCAAAGTGGATGGATGGATGGATGGACGGACGATTGGTCTAGCATTTTGTTACAATTGTCGGCGCTTTGCAGCATCAAAATATACACCAAATGAAATTTTTTTGGGTTTGGGTGACACGTTTTGGATAATGCATTGCACAGTGGGGGAAGATTTGTAGAAAGGTGTTGAAAATCCAAGACATTTGAACAAAGCTAGCTGAGTAGAGCCTTGGGTACCCATTAGCATGGGGTTCCCAAGGCACCTCGGTGAACGTGGTGCATTGTCCACCCACTTAGTACAATTTTGCAAACTCTTTCCAACATTTCGTCTGGCATCTCAGGAATAAATTTTGCAATGTTGCCTTCCAATGCGTCAATTGAAGCTGGCTTGTGTCTGTATTGTCAAGACACTTAAGCTCTTAGGTTAGTTTAGGTTTAAGTGGCATCATCAGCCATCAGACTCACTTAGATGTTTTCGTCCATTTGTGATACAACAGGAACAGAAGAAGGAAGATTCCTTCTAGTTCCTACCGTTGAACCATCCAGATCGCTTTAAAAAGCCCAGTAACTTGTGAATGTGGAGGCCACCGTAGCGCAGAGGTCGTGAGATGCCATATGAATGTAGGAAAGAGTTTGCCAAAATTGTACTAAGCGGATGGACAATGCACCATGCTGACATTTTTCTCCGAGATGCCTTGGGACGCTGAACGCCTGGGTTCGAATCCTGACGAGACCATCAGAAAAAATTTTCTGTGGTGGTTTTCCCCTCCTAATGCTTTCAACATTTGTGAGGTACTATGCCATGTAAAACTTCTCTCCAAAGAGGTGTCGCTCTGCGGCACGCCGTTCGAACTCGGCTATAAAAAGGAGGTCCCTTATCATTGAGCTTAAAAACTTAAGTCGGACTGCACTCATTGATGTGCAAGAAGTTTGCCCCTGTTCCTTAGTGGAATGTTCATGGGCACAATTTGCATTTGCAACTTGTGAATGTTCACATCCGCTAAATCAGACAGGCTCTCAAAGAAATGAGAACCTAAAGTGGAACTCCTTCTAACTGCTAGTGCGGTACGCACACCCAGAAGGTGTTCTATAGTCTCTTCTTCCTCGATGTCCTCACAGCTTCTGCAAAAGTCGTTGCTGGCAACCTTCAGTCAGTCAGCTTTTATTCCGATTAGACTGTGACCTGTCATGACTGAAACGTCAGTTCTAGCCAATGACAGCAAGGCGGTAGACCTCTTCAAGTCTAGATGAGGCCAAATAGTTTTGGAATCATTCGTTGCCCTTCGGGCCTGCTCCTGAAGACTTAGCTTGGGGCATACCCACAGATTCCAGTGTCCCTGGAGTGTGTAAGGTGGTGGCTAGTCTCGCAAGCTCATCTGCTTTAGAATTCCCCGGGATATCTCTGTGGCCCGGCACCCAGAACAGGTGAATTCTGGTTGAAGTCAAGCTCTTGCAATTTGGGCAAAAAAAAGTTGGTTATCATCTCACGGTAGCGTTTACCACTCACAGTTATCTTGCGATTCGCATCATCTTTGAAGAAGTACGGTCCAATGATGACCAGCCCATAAACCGCACCAAACTGTGACTTTCTCTTTCTGGATGTATTGGTAACTCTTGCAATGGTTTTGGCTGATCTTCACACCAAAATACACATTGAACTTAAAATGGGCTTCGAAATGAAATGAAAAATGAGCGCGATGAACTTTTTTAACAAGGCACTTATTTTGCTAATAAAATTCAATATTAGCAAGCATTGTTCGTTTGTAAGACGATTCATGGTAAAATTTCAGACCAATCTGAAGATGTTTGCCAGTGAAACAAACAACGAAACGTGAGTGAGCTGTTGAAACCAGTGTTGACAAAAGGATATAGTTAAAAAATCACCCTTTATTTCAGCGTAAGTTATTCCCTCACTAATGCTGGCGACATTTGTTTTTAGGTTGTTAGCCTTTTAAAACTTTTTTTATGAAGAGGTGTCTATGCGGCACGCTCAAGCTAAATCCCTAATCGGACTCTACTCATTGGCAAGAGGAAAGCATTCATGCAACTCCTACTTATTTTATTTATCGTCAAATTTAGTTTTTCATGAAAAATTTTGTCAAAATTTTTTTTCCTGGAAAATTTCATCAAATTCCCCCACTGTGCCTATTTGTGCAACACGCTTTACTTGATTTTCTCCCTCCTAATTTTAAACATTGAATCAACGGGCTGCTTCGTTTTCTATAGCCGACTTGAGTTTATCCGGTTCTCTATGAGTTTGCAGGGCTTTGTTGGGCATTAGGATTTTTAATAAACACCCAGCAATGGCCATTCAACCACCCAGAAGTTGCCATCCCACCAAATCACCACCCTTTCGGCAATTGCACAGAAAAATCTTTCTTTAAGAATTGTTTGTTTGTTTTCGTTGTTGTTTTTTGTTTTTCTGGCTGGAATTATTTTTTCAAGTGCAAAATTTCTGTTTGTCCCAAATGGGGGTGAGTGACTGGCTGGCTGGTTGGCTGGTTGGTTGTTTGGCCGTCTGCCCATGTCTTTGGCTTAGTCTGCATGTACGAGTTTTGAACCTACAAACGCTTACGGTATTAAGGGTGGCGGCGGTAATTTGTTTAATGCCAAATGGGGATTCTTAAAAGCAAACACAAGCAAGCTCATACACAATACCAAGGACACATGCACACAAACGCACGCACGAGTACCTATTCGAAGAGACAACCATATTTATGGGCATATGTTTGGCTTTAAAATGCCATTAGCCAACCCACCACCCTCCACCCCCATCACTACTACCCTTCTGCTCAATAGCAAGACGAAGACCAACATTAATGCCTTTGTACTGGGTACTCGTTAAGACTTGGTTCTCAATGCTCCATTCTGCTGTGCAACACAATGTATGTGCCTTCTCTGTATTCCATACAAAGCAGTTGAATATAAAGAAAAAATAATTTAAAAATAATCCTACGTTTGCTGTGTGTGTGTGTGTGGCCTCCGTCAGCAAATGTACATTTGCTGCATTTTCCTCAGCTGGTCGAGGGTGCATTAAAGCAATATTGACTCATATCTTGTCTGGTAGTTGTCTTTGTATTGGACAATAGGTTGTCCCAAAAAAAGGAAATTTTTAGTCTTTCTATAGGGTGGTCCACTTTGGAATATAGCCATTACCAATATATAATTGTCTCTGGAAGAAAAAGCTGTAAAAGTGGTCGCGTATGCTGATGAGGTTGCAATTGCGGTTAGGAGAAAGTTTCCCAGCACTCTAAGCGACATACCTCTGGTAGCTTTACGTACAGCAGCAAAGTGGGCTACCGAAAGTGGTCTAGGTATAAATCCGTGCAAGACAGAAGTAGTTCTCTTCAGCAATAGATACAAGTTGCCTATAGTGGAACCTGTCTCCTTGGGTGGAGAGAATGTTCCATATACAAAATATCTGGGTGTTTTGCTGGACAGGAAATTTAACTTCAAATCCACCATTTTGGAAAGGACAAGAAAGGTAACTCTTGCCCTATATACCTGCCAGAGAGCCATTGGCAAAGTTGGGGGTTTAGACCGCGTGTCATGCATTGCGCATATACTGCCGTTGTCAGACCTATAATGCTATATGGTATTGTGGTCTGGTGGACGGCGCTTCAAAAGTCCAACTACTGTTCAATGGGGATGGGGAAGAAAGTCAAGAGAGCCATTGGGAAAAGTTAAGGGGTTTAGACCGCGTGTCATGCATTGCGTATGTACTGCCGTTGTCAGACCAATAATGCTATATGGTGTTGTGGTCTGGTGGACGACGCTTCAAAAGTCCAACTACTGTGCAATGGGGATGGGGAAGAAAGTCAAGAGATCCACTGGCAAAAGTTGGGGGCTTAGGCCGCGTGTCATGCATTGCGTATATACTGCCGTTGTCAGACCTCTAATGCTATATGGTGTTGTGGCCTGGTGGACTACGCTTCAAAGGTCCAACTACTATTCAATGGGGATGGGGAAGAAAGTCAAGAGATCCACTGGCAAAAGTTGGTGGCTTAGACCGCGTGTCATGCATTGCGTATATACTGCCGTTGTCAGACCTATAATGCTATATGATGTTGTGGTCTGGTGGACGGTGCTTCAAAAGTCCAACTACTGTTCAATGGGGATGAGGAAGAAAGTCAAGAGATCCACTGGCAAAAGTTGGGGCTTAGACCGCGTGTCATGCATTGCGTATATACTGTCGTTGTCAGACCTATAATGCTATATGGTGTTGTGGTCTGGTGGACGGTGCTTCAAAAGTCCAACTACTGTTCAATGGGGATGAGGAAGAAAACAAGAGAGCCACTGGCAAAAGTTGGGGGCTTAGACCGCATGTCACGCATTGAGTATAAACTGCAGTTGTCAGACCTATAATGCTATATGGTGTTGTGGTCTGGTGGACGGTGCTTCAAAAGTCCAACTACTATTCAATACTCTACCGGATCCAAAGGATGGCTTGTTTGTGCATCACCGCCGCACTGAGGACGACACCATCTGATGCACTGAATTTCATGCTACATCTTATGCCCCTGGACATTGTGGCTAAACAAATTGCAGCGAACACTGCCGAGATGTTAAGCGAGCTTTCTCATTGCTAATGTGGCGGCTACGGACTCTGTATTATCCTTGATACAATATCCAATGTTCCAGGCAGTGTGGGTAACACCCTACCTGAGCTGCTTTTTGATAGAAAAAGTACTGTACCACTACTCCCGATAGAACCAATTGGAACTATGATATCTCTGGTAACAAAAGTTACATAGACTTCTATACGGATGATTTCAAACTAGACGACCAGGTTGAATTTGGAGTGTACTCTGAAAAATTAGAATTGGTCATACCGAGAAGGTTACCCGACCACTGCAGTGCGTATCAAGCGGAGATCCTTGCAATTTTGGAAGTGGTGGAATGCCTAAGATACAATGTCAGAACGACGATTGGCATAAATATCTTCTCAGATAGCTGGGCAGCCATTAAATCCCTGGATAGCAGGGAACTCAACAACCGCCCTTCAGGACCCGTACCGAAGGACAACAAATGATAGATGGTCACAAAGAGGGGGTTGTGAGCATTCCAAAACTATGTGGCCTAGTCTAGACTTGAAGAGGTCTACCGCTTTGCTGTCATTGGCTAGAACAGACATCTCAGTCATTGTCTCCGTCATTATAGGTCACTGTCTAATCGGAAAACATGCTGACAAACTGAAGGTTGCCAGCAAGGACTTTTGCAGAAACTGTGAGGACATCGAAGTAGAAGAGACTATAGAACACCTTCTGTGGGTGTGTCGCGCACTAGCAGTTGGAAGGAGTTCCACTTTAGGTTCTCATTTCTTTGAGAACCTGTCTGATTTAGCGGATGTGAACATTCGTAAGTTGCAAATGCAAATTTGCCCATGAACATTCCACTCAGAACCGGGGCGAACTTCTCACATATCAATGAGTACTGTCCGATCCAATTTTAAGCTCATTGAGAAGGGGCCTCCTTTTTATAGCCGAGTCCGAACGGCGTGCCGCAGTGCGACATCTCTTTGGGGAGAAGTTTTTACATGGCAAAGTACCTCACAAATGTTGCCAGCATTAGTAAGGGGGATAAGTAAGGGGATAACCAGCGGTTATCGCGGTTTGAACCCAGGCGTTTAACGTCATAGGCGAAAATGCTAACCTCTGCGCCACGGTGGCCACCGTATTCGCTAGTTATTGGGCTTTTTAAAGCGATTTGGATTGTGGAACGGTAGGAACTAGAACGCATCTCTCTTCTTCTGTTCCTGTGGTATCACAATGGGCGAAAACGTCTAAGTGAGTCTGATGATAGACTGCCAAGTACTTTCCAATAGATTTTCTAAGCCACCATGTTCTTACAGCAAAAAACAAAGTTATTTTTTTGCCCAACTGCTAGTGTCCGACGTTAGCGGCGAAGAGGATGCCGCAGAACCAATCCCTAATGATGGTATAGAAACCTCCTAGTCAGAAAGAGGTCCAAGTAGCAGTGACCCGACTAAAGAACAACAAGGCAGCAGGAGCCGATGGGTTATCCGCTAAACTATTTAAGACCGGAGGCGACTCTCTGATAAAGCGTACGCATCAGCTTATCTGCTCAATCTGGCTAGAAGAACGCATACCCGATTATTGGAACCTCAGCATTCTATGTCCGGTATACGAGAAAGGAGACAAGATGGAATTTGCCAACTACAGAGGAATAAGTCTCCTCCCCATAGCATACCAGATACTCTCGAGCGTACTGTGTGAGAAATTAAAACCTAAATTCAATGAGATAATTGGACCCTATTAATGCGGCTTTAAACCTGATAAATCGAGGCAACTCCTTCAGAAGTCATTGTGCGGTATCCCCATGCGGGCAGCCATGCGCCCTATGGCACAGTGTCCGGTTATGAACCCCGTCAAGGTACTCATCGACCTCTTATCGAACGCCTGCAACTCCCTCGTCCTACTCTGGTCGATGACCGGCAATAGTGTCTTCGCAGTCCGGCAACCATCTATCGAGTCCCACCTCGCCACCGATGTCGCCCTGGGCATACCATCTACTGTGTTCAGTATCTCGACAAATGGCACGTAGGTAAGACCGATGACTGGTCCGCCCGGCGCAGACGAGCCCCTCCTGGCCCACTCATCCACCCTTTCATTTCCTGGAATCCCCTCATGCCCTGGAACTCATGTCAGAACTTTGAGATAGTCAGCAACTTTATCTGCCACGGCAGCGCCGTAACCGAAACGAATGACAACAGTTTTGAAATAAAGCTATGAATAATACTGGCCAACAGACGCTACTTTCGATTAAATAAGCAGTTTAGGAACAAGGCCATCTCTCGACAGACAAGGTTACATTATGCAAGACACTGATAGTACCCGTGTTGTTAAATGGTTCTGGGGCATGGGTACTTGTGAAAGCAGACGAGGCAGTACTTGGAGTGTTTGAGAGAAAGGTTCTTCGTAAAATATATGGGGCAGTTTGCGTTGATGGAGAATATAGGCGTCGTATGAACCACGAGCTGTATGACGACGGTAGCATGGTTACACATATCAAAATACAACGGCTGCGTTGGCTAGGTCATATTGTCAGAATGAATGCAGAAGCTCCAGCAAAGAAGTCTTTTGAAGGCAAACACGGTGGTACACACAAGCGGGGAAGACCAAAAGCCCTATGGAAAGATCAAGTGGTGGGAGACACCTCGAAACTTGGTGTCAGAGATTTAAAAATGAACACAGAAGATCGAGGCGCTTGGAACGCTATTCTACGTTCCGCTAGTGGAACAAATATTCTGTCAAGTAAAGTAAAGCCATGTCCGCCTGTCCGCCTGTCCGTCTGTCTGCCAAAAGCACTCTAACTTTCGAAGGAGTAAAGATAGCTGCTTGAAATTTTGCACAAATACTTCTTACTAGTTTAGATCGGTTGGGATTGTAAATGGGCTATATCGGTCCACGTTTTGAAATAGCTGCCATATAAACCTATCTGGGATCTTAACTTCTTGAGCCTCTAGAGGGCGCAATTCTTATCCGATTGGAATGAAATTTTGCATGACTTGTTTTGTTATAATATCCAACAACTGTGCCAAGTATGGTTCAAATCGGTCCATAACCTGATAAAGCTGCCATATAAACCGATCTGGGATCTTGACCTCTTGAGCGTCTAGAGGGCGAAATTCATATCCGATTGGAATGAAATTTTGCACGACGTGTTTTGTTATGATAACCAACAACTGTGCCTAATTAGGTTCAAATCGGTTCATAACCTGATATAGCTGCCATATAAAACGATCTGGGATCTTGACTTCTTGGGCCTCTAGAGGGCGCAATACTTATCCGATCGAAATGAAATTTTGCACAACGTGTTTTGTTATGACTTCCAACAACTGTGCCTAATAAGGTTCAAATCGGTTCATAACCTGATATAGCTGCCATATAAGCCTATCTAGGGTCTTGACTTCTTGAGCCTCTAGAGGGCGCAATTCTTATCCGATTGGAATAAAATTTTGCACGACGTATTTTAATATGACTTTCAACAACTGTGCCAAGTAAGGCTCAAATCGGTTCATAACCTGATATAGCTGCCATATACACCGATCTTGGGTCTTGACTTCTTGAGCGTCTAGAGGGCGCAATACTTATCCGATTGAAGTGAAATTTTGCACCAAGTATTTTGTTATGACTTCCAACAACTATGCCTAATTAGGTTCGAATTGGTCCATAACCTGATATAGTTGCCATATAAACCAATGTTGGGTCTTGCCTTCTTGAGCCTCTAGAGAGCGCAATTCTTATCCTATTGGAATGAAATTTTACACAACGTTTTTCGCTAGGACTTCCAACAACTGTGCCCAATTAGGTTCAAATCGGTTCATAACCTGATATAGCTGCCATATAAACCTATCTGGGGTCTTGACTTCTTGAGCCTCTAGAGGTCGCAATTCTTATCCTATTAGAATAAAATTTTGCACGAATCGTTTTGTTATGATATCCAACAACTGTGCCAAGTATGGTTCAATTCGGTCCATTACCTGATATAGCTGCCATATAAACCGATCTGGGATCTTGACTTCTTGAGCCTCTAGAGGGCGCAATACTAATACGCCTTTAGCTCTTGTGTCATAATCCCCATCCATATTTTGTCTTGATTTCTTCAGTACACCCCAGTTTGTCATTTTTTTTCTTCAACATCTTTGGTATGACATTCATTGGTGAATTTCCTGCATGTTAAATGCACCACCCCACCGCGGCTGTCTATGTCCTCTATCTCATATGGTGAATGAGCAAATTGCCAACAATCTAAAGCCTTATTGTGTTATAATGAACACCAACAAACCTTGGGCTTTGCCCAGAATCCCATGATCCAAGGCGGCTTTCAAGCGACTCCAACTCATGAGATGGAGAGTAGTTTGTCGTGAGTATTTGTAACGCTTTCTTTAAATTGAATTAAACCTTTTTCCTATCTCGTTTTCATTTTCGCTATTATGCGCACGGTTTCCTATTTTCGTTGGGTGCTGCTACTATTGAGAGTGAAATTTCCTTTCCTTTTGTACCGGAAGACATTCGCACACAGCAGAGCAGAGCAAAGCAGAGCGGAGCGTCATCAAGTCAGCCAGCCAGAATGGAGTAGACAAGGATAATATTGTCTGAAAGTGTATAAACTTGTGTGTGTGTGTGTGTGTGTGTGTGTGTGTGTGTGTGTGTGTATGTGTGTGACAGGCAACTAACTGTTAGGACAATCAACATTTGGCTTAAGTCTTATGGGGGAGTAGTTGAGATAAACAAGGCGGCTGCAGGGATCTATGTCCTGAATTATATGGGGAAGAGTCTGCATATAGAAAAGATTTAAACAAAGTATCATCGCATAATGTATGTGGCAAAATACTTAAAAAAATAAACTTCATACCATTTACTGGCTCATAATTAATTTTGCAGACATCTCTGACACCACCATGACATCTTCAAATTTCAGACTTGTAGCAAGCAGCAGACAGTTGTCATATTTGGAATTTTATGGCATTGTTTAGTTTGTGAACATCGCTCGCTGCAGCCGGGTAATCAAAGTTCTTTAATAATCCCAAAAGATTGATTGCTTGACTGACTGGCTGGGTCGATGCTAGGCGATGCCTTAATTAAAAGTTTAGTGCCAGAACAAGCATTCATAATTTGACCCCAGTCAATGATGGAGTATTTATGTCCAACTGTTTGGTGCCCCCAAGAATTTGCCAAGATTTATTTATGACTCTTTTGTTTTTTTGCGAGATTGAATAAATTCTTCCACTCAAGATGTCTTCTAAATAATTAAGCACACACCCTCCTAGCGGCTCCAAGTGCGAATCAATTAAAAGATTTCTTTATCTTTGAGTTAGATTTCTCTTGTGTTAGTGGCTATGGGTTCGTGCTCTTTTGGCTATACTGAATTTATTGATTTGATTAAAACTTAATCATCATCGCACTTAATACTTTGCCAAAAGTTTTTCGCCAAATATAGTTGGCCAACAAAATGCCCCCTTTGTTCCAATCACCATGCCCCATGGCCAGATGAATATGAAGAGAGAGAGCCAAAGAAACCACCCAAAAATACAACAAAACTTCTCTGGGAACATGGTAATGGTCCAACGTGATAGATTTATGGCTGTAGTTCAGCTTTTTGAGTGTTCCCAAATAAAAGAATTGTTCACAATCAAACGTTAATAATGACCCCCCCCCCCCATAAAAAATCAAACACCCTTTCGGGTGTTCATCCATCGAGTCAAGGAACCAAAAAGTTTTCTCTTTTTGCCATGAAGCGATAAAATATTCAAATTATCACTCTGGCTATGTTAGGCCAAGTAAACGGGAGTGAAGCCATTATACCAACATCACATTACAGACAGTGGATAAATTAGGAATATTTAAGTTTGTTGTTCACATTAAGAGAAAACTTTCATCTAGCCCCTGAAGATTTTTTGACTAGTATAGTGTGTGGGAGGCAAATAGCTATAAACATTTAATTCATAACTAAAAAGATTCTCAATACTTGGGATGATACCCATAGCAAGACTTATCAAGACTTCATTAAGTGTTAATCGACAAATGAATCAAAAATCCTTAAAAGCTTAAGTGAGCCCATCTTAAAGAAGCCTTGCTGAAGCACAAAGTTAAATGAAATGGTGTACAAGGTGAAGTGACTGGGCAAGCAGGTTTTCAAAAATAATCCTCCATTTATCAAAGTTGTTGAAATAGAGATCTCTAACCCATTTACGACAGACCGACGAGTATCTTGTCTGCAAATGCAAATTTGCCCATAAATATTTTGATATAAAAAAATGTTGTCCGATTCAGGCTTAAGCTCGGTAACCTCCATTTTTATAGCCGAGTGCGAACTGCGTGACGCATTGCGACACCTCTTTGGAGAGAAGATTTTGCATTGCATAGTACTGCACAAATGCCGCCATCACTGTGATTTTCTCGCCAGGATTCGAAACCGGGCGTTCAGCACCATAGGCGGAAAGGCTAACCTGCGCTGCGCTGGCCACCGTTCAGCATTAAGAGCATTTATATTAACGCAACCATTTTTATACCCACCACCATAGGAGGGGGGTATAGTAATCTAGTCATTCCGTTTGTATCACCCCATAGAGTATATAAATTCTTGATCGTCTACACGTTCTGAGTCGAACTAGCCATGTTCGCCCGTTCGTCTGTCTAAATCACGATAGTGGTCGAACTCGTACAGTTAGCCGCTTGAAATTTTGCCTTAATACTTAATATTGATGCAGGTCATTGGGGATTGCACACGGGCCATATCGGTTCAGATTAAGATATAGCTCCCCCATATAAACCAATTTCCCGTTTTGATTTCTTGAGCATCTCGACGCCACAATTTTTGTTCGATTTAACAGAATTTTTACATGTAGAGTTGTGTTATGACTTCTAACAGCTGTTCCAAGTTCGGTCCTAATAGGTCAATATAAACCGATCTCTCGATTTTACTTCATGAGCCCTTGCAAGCCCTAATTTTGGTCCAATATGGTTGAAAATTTGCATGTAGTGTTCTATTCTGACTTCTAACAGCTGTTCCAAGTTTGGTCCTAATAGGTCCATAACCAGATATAGCTCCCATATAAACCGATCTCCCGATTTGACTTCTTGAGCCCCTGGAAGCCGTAATTTTAATCCGATTTGTTTGAAGTTTTACATGTAGTGTTCTTTGATGACTTCTAACCGCTGTTACAAGTTTGGTCCTAATAGGTCCATAACCAGATATAGCTCCCATTTAAACCGATCTCCCGATTTGACTTCTTGAGCCCCTGGAAGCCGTAATTTTAGTCCGATTTGTTTGAAGTTTTACATGTAGTGTTCTATGATAACTTCTAACAGCTGTGTCAAATACGGTCCAAATCAGTAAATAACCAAATATAACTCCCATATAAACTGATCTCCCGATTTGACTTCTTGAGTCCCTGAATACCAAAATGTTTGTCCGATGTGGCTGAAACTTTGCATGTGGTGTTCTGTTATGACTTTCAATAACTGTGCTAAATAAGGTATTAATCAGTCTATAACCTAATATAGCTGCCAAATAAACCGATCTCCCGATTTGACATCTTAAGCCTCTGGAAGCCGCAATTTTTGTTCGATTTAGTTAAAAATTTGAACGTAGTGTTCTGTTATGACTTCCAGTAACTATGGCCCTATCTCGGGCAAAAAAAAAAAACCATAAAATGATGCCCTTTAACTAAATTTATTTTGTATAAAATTTTAGCAGAATTCATGGTGGTGGGTTTCCAAGATTCGGCCCAGCTGAACTAAGCACGCTTTTACTTGTTTTAAGTTAGGTTAGGTTGAAAAGAGGGTGCGGCTATAAATCCGCCTCTTCCCACTATGGACATACACTTTAGTCATTGATTGGCTAGCTGTGCGCTCTGAATACCAAAATGTAACCTAGAAAAAGAAAATTCAGGAATCCTGTTCTGCTTACAAAATCCCTAATTGTTTTCCATACCACGCCTCTTAGCCGCAAAAGCCGGACAATGACATAGGAAATGCTTCAACGTCTCATCATCTTCCCTACACATGCTATCACTAGCCGCGCCTATTCTACACAAGTGAGCTCATAGTCCTATGTGTGCCGTTATGACACCGAAAGCTATACTGACCTCCTTTTTACTTTCTTTCAGTAAAAGCCTCGTCCTTTCACGATCAGGATATCCCCATAGGATTTTTGTCGTCCTACCGACTGTTTCGCTGTTCCTCAGTGTTACATGCTCCCACGCCCTTAACTTGGGCTGCGTCGCTCTGAAAGGCTTCGGATTGACCAAGTAAACTGGCCATCAGGGCAATAACAGCCAGAAGATAGAGTCACGAACAGTCTTGGAGTACTAGCAGGAGATTAAAACCTTCTCTGAGGATAACTCATTGCGCACTGTATGGGTGCCGGGCCATAGTGGAGTAAAGGGAATGAAAAGGCATAAGACTTGGCAGTGAAGGCCAGTTTTTGTGACTGCATTCTTCTGGCCTTCACTGACAAGACTTCTGCCCTTTCATTCCCTTTACTCCACTATGGCCCGGCACCCATACATTGAGCCATCCTCAGAGAAGGTTTTAATCTTTTGCTTGTACTCCAAGACTGTTCGTGACTCTATCTTCTGGTTCCAATCGGTCCTATCCTGAATCTATCATGAATAGTGGTACAATTATTTTTATCAAAAAATCGCTCAGGTAGGGTGTTAACCACACTGCCTGTAACATCGGATATTGTATCAAGGATAACACAGTGTCCATAGCCGCCACATGATCAATGAGAAAGCCCCCTTAACCTCACGGCAGTGTTCGCTGCAATCTGGGTAGCCACAATGTCCAGAGGCATTAGATGTAGCATTAAATTCAGTGCATCAGATGTTGTTGAGCTCAGTCCGGCTGTGGAACACAAACAAGCTATCCTTTGGATCCGGTTCAAAAGTAGGTGGACTTTTGAGGCGCTGTCCACCAGACCACAACACCATATAGCATTATAGGTCTGACAACTGCAGTAAACTCCCAACTTTTGCCAATGGCAATGGAGTTTGTATAAATTCAAATAAGAAAATATTTTTTTTTGAGAACTTTATTCGGGTCTCTATTAATATTTTGTTTTATTTTTTTATACTTTCAGGTAAACCTCTTTCCAGTCATGTCGTAAAATAATAAGTGGTAAGATATGATGTAGTATATTGGATAAGTTAGAATATACATTAGCGTGAGTCAATGTGTGGCGGTTGTTAAAATCGAACTCTAAGTCCTGATCAGTTTATATATCCCAAAAAACATCCGCCGGAAGTCGATTCCACATACGAATCGTCCTTGCTAAAAAAAAGATTTCTCTCTGTAGTGCATGGTCCGAGCAGTTGGCCAAGCGTCTGACTGATTGATATCAACACCATCGGTAGATATTGACTATAACGCTAAACGCCTGGGTTCGAATCCGGGCGAGACCACCAGAAACATGTTCCAGCGGTGGTTTTCCCCTCCTAATGCTGGCAAAATTTGTGAGGAGCTATGCCATATAAAACATCTCTCTAAAAGAAGTGTCGCACAGCGCCACGCCGTTAGGACCCGGCTATAAAAAGGAGGCTCCTTATCATTGAGCTTAAAAACTTGAATCGGACTGCACTCATTGATATGTGAGAAGTTTGCCCCTGTTCCTTAGTGGAATGTTCATGAGCAAAATTTGCAAAATTTTGTTCTGCGACGACTTCCAAAAACTGTGCCAAGTAGCCGTACTACAAAATCAGTCTATAACCTGAGATAGCTCCCATATAAACTGCTCTCTCGAACAAGGATAATCCCTTGTTAAATTCCTCGAAGCTTTAATTTTTGCTGGATTAACAGAATTTTGGTATGTAGAATAAAATTATGTCCTTCATCTGAATTTAGTTTGCATAAATTTGTAGCAGAATCCATGGTGGTGGGTTCCAAAGATTCGGCCCGGCCGAACTTAGCACACTTTTACTTGTGATACCCTACACCACTACTGGGGTACAGGGTATTATAACTTAGTGAATTAGTATGTAACACCCAAAAGGAAGAGAGATAGACCCATTGGTAAGTATACAGATCGACTCAGAATCGCTTTCTGATTCGATTTTACTACGTTCGTCTGTCTGTCTGTCTGTCCGTCTGTCTGTCTGTCCGTCTGTCCATGTTAATTTGTGTACAAACTACAGGTCGCAATTTTCAACCGATCGTCTTCAAATTTGTTATGGGCTTGTTTTTCGGCCTAGAGACGAAGCCTATTGAATTTGGAAAAAATCGGTTCAGATTTGGATATAGCTCCCATATATATGTTCGTCCGATTTGCAGTAATACTGCAATAAAATGGTCATTTGTTACCCGATTCTCTCGAAATTTTGCAGGAGGGATTTTCTAATGACTCTCGATATTGCTGGTGAATTTCATGGAAATCGGTTCAGTATTAGTTATAGCTCCCATATATATGTTCGCCAGATTTTGGGTAATTTGCAATAATGCTGTCATTTGTCAATCCTACGGTTATTACAGTTTGAACATGTGTTTGCTTTGCCGATATCCATCAAAAATGGTTCAGAATTGAATATAGCTCCCAACGTTGTACTTATAGGGTAGGTGTAGGGTATAATACAGTCGGCACCGCCCGACTTTGGCCCTTCCTTACTGGTTTTCATTTTAAATACATGCAGAAAAACATCTGGAAGGCGTTCTTTTACGGACCGGATGCCTGGAAGATATTTTCCATCGTTCTGTCATTCATCTGTGTGTTTGGGTACCGTTTTGCGAGTTGCTCTTTATATCTAAGGCTTCAAGGATTATGGTTTAGCTCTCAGTTCGTCCCTCATTCTCATTATTCTTCCTTTGTAATGAAATACTTCTACCTCAGCCCCTCCTCCTACGGCGATCTTTTGTTTATCTCCGCTTTAGGGTGATACAGTTACGTACTTCGTTACTTAGTTAGCTATCGAATGATTCCAACAGTTTACTGTAGCTCTATTTGTCTTCGGCCGTCTTAATCTTGGCTTGCATATTGTATTGCATCTTCTCTATATGATGTCCATCACTCGTCCCCCGGTTGACGGAATATCTGGTTCATTTTCTGTTCCTTGGATTTAGCGATGAATTTTTGTGAGGAGCTTCGGGGTGTCGAGCGTTTCCAGTAAACTCAACAGTGTGATTTTTGCGATGATTGCTTCGAGGGTAATGTCCGGTATAGTTCCATCGCGCACAGAACTCCTTAAGGTCGTTTATGCTGTCCTTCTTATAGTAAAGGGTATAAAAACTGTACCATGTTTACAACGTGCAAACAGATGGACGGACATTTCTGGGTATTCTTAGAGTCTGTAAGTTTAATCCTTTAGACCATGTCTTCTGCTGAAAAGTAAACTCTTAATTTCCTTTTCTTCTACATGAACTCCCCAAGACCCCCGTTTTATCACCACCATTAGCAGACATTACAACTGCATTCAAACTGCAAAACAAATGGAATTCACATAAAAATCATCATGTTGCACTTAAAGCAAAACGTATGCCTTATAAATTTTCTTGAGACGCTATGTGAATGAACCAAATGAAGAGGCGATACCCAACTCTGGCAGATGTTGGGGCAAAATTGAATGAAAAATCACTAAAGGAGCAATGTCTTCATTGCCTTGCCTGCTCTTGCTGCAGGCACTTAATAAACTCATAAATATCCAAGCATTTTTGGGTAAATAAACAACCGCAGTACCGCAGGGGAAACTATGGAGGAGCCGAAGAGGGGCACAGCTTCATTAGTAAGGATTTCTTCATACTTGCTGCTCTTGTTTATTTATATTTAGAATGTGTGTGTGTGTGGGTGTGTGTGCACTCTCACGCGAGGGTGTGAGAGTGCGAGAGTGTGATATTTGCATTTGTATGGCAGTTTGTGAACTCAATGTTTAATGAGGCGATGCCAGAAATAAAATCAATTCAAAGCAAATGCGCTAAACTCAAAAGCCCCCCAAACGTTTTCCCTTGCCTTTTCATGCTCTCACAGTGTCAGCCAAGGGTAGCTGCATTGCAATGTTCCCTCTACACCAGCAGTTGTAGTGAAGGGTAAGTGTCACCGTGCCAACACTCGACACATGTACTTTATTTACACCTTGTGGACGTGTGTGAGTAGAAAGGAGACCAACAAATCCTACTAGCGAACGTGGGAATTAAATAAGATTTCCCGGGAAATACGAGTCAAACGAAATGGAAGTCAGTGTTGTGGCATATTTCAAGTCTTTACTTTATTCCAGCTCACACAATGGCTGCATATCAATAACATCGGCGTACTTGTGTATCAATGTACCAAACGGCAAGGTACACATTTCACTGTTCCGCCAGGCGCAATACCAGGACTAAGGTATTTGTCACAAGTCACAACTGACATGGGCTCATGTGCGCGCTTCACAGCCCAAGCCCAAGCGCATGGAGCGTTCTGTTTGTGCTAAAAGTTGAAGAAAGGCAAATATTTGATGTTGCCTTTGTTACCTACTTCAAAAAGTTTTTGCTCGTTTACTTGCAACCTCAATAACTACTCTACAGATGATGTTTTCAGATACGACATCAACATAACAGCCCAGTTGACTGACTGACTGTCTGACTGACTGGTTGCCTGCTTGTGGTATTTCGCTCAAATGAAGGCAGCCAAAGCTGCAAAAATAACCAAATAAACTAACTTTGAGTTGTGAGTGTGTTTTTCAAAGATGAAGAAAAAAAATGTCTTAAATGAAATACTTTTCAACAGTGCGGTGTAAAACTGAGGAAACTTCTTATACCCATCACCGAAGAATGGGGGTATATTGATTTTGTCATTCCGTTTGCAACACATCGAGTGAGGGGATAACCACCGCTGAAAAATGTTTTTTAAGGTGTTCTTGCCGACAGGATTTGAACCCAGGCGTTTGGGCACGATAGGCGGGCATGCTAACCTATGCACCAAGGTGGCTCCCACGCTACAGTCTTTAAAAATAGAGATATTGAGCTGAAATTTTGCACATATTCTTTTTTTGTTCAAAAGCAGGTTAAGTTCGAAGATGGACTGTATCGGACTACATCTTGATATAGCCCCCATATAGACCGATACGCCGATTTAGGGTCTTAGCCCCATAAAAGCCTTATTTATTATCAGATTTTGTTGAAATTTGGGACAGTTAATTGTGTGAGGCCCTTCGACATTCTTCTTCAATATGGCCCAGATCGGTCCAGATTTGGATATAACTGCCATATAGACGGATCCGCCGATTTGGGGTCTTAGCCACATTTATTATCCGATTTTGCTTAAATTTGGGACAGTGAGTTGTGTTAGGCCCCTCGACATCCTTTCATAATTTGGCCCAGATCGGTTCAGATTTGGATATAGCTGCCATATAATCCGATCTCTCGATTTAAGGTTTTCGCCCCATAAAAGGCGCATTTATTGTCCGATTTTGCAGAAATTTGGGACAGTGAGTTAGGTTAATCCCCTCGATATACTTCTTTAATATGGCGCAAATCGGTCCAGATTTGAATATAGCTGCCATATGGACCGATCCGCAGATTTAGGGTCTTAGGCCCATAAAAGTCGCATTTCTTGTCCCATTTGGCCAAAATTTGGGACAGTGAGTTGTGTTAGCCCCTTCGACATCTTTCTTCAATTTGGTCCAGTTCGGTCCAGATTTGGATATAGCTGCCATGTAGACCGATCCGCCGTTTAAGGGTCTTTGGCCCATAAAAGTCGGATTTATTATCCGATTTTGCCAAAATTCGGGACAGTGAGTTGTATTAGGCCCTTCGACATCCTTCTTCAATTTGGCTCAGATCGTTCCAGATTTGGATATATCTACCATATAGACCGATCTCTCGTTTTAAGGTTTTGAGCCCATAAAAGGCGCATTTATTGTACGATTTTGCCAAATTTTGGGACAGTGGGTTATGTTAATCTCTTCGACATCCTTTCATAATTTGGCCCAGATCGGTTAAGATTTGAATATAGCTGCCATATAGACCGATCTCTCGATTTAAGGTTTTAGGCCCATAAATGGCGCATTTATTGTCCGATGTCGCCGAAATTTGGGACAGTGAGTTAAAATAAACCCCCCGACATACTTCTCCAATATGGTACAGATCCGTTCAGATTTGGATATAGATGTGATATAGACCGATCTCTCGATTTAAGGTTTTGGGCCCATAAAAGTCGCATTTATTGTCCAATTTTGCTGAAATTTGGGACAGTTAGTTAAATTAAGCCCCTCGATATACTTCTCCAAAATAACACAGATCGGTCCAGATTTTAATATAGCTGCCATATAGACCGATCTCTCGTTTTAAGGTTTTGAGCCCATAAAAGGCGCATTTATTGTACGATTTTGCCAAATTTTGGGACAGTGGGTTATGTTAATCTCTTCGACATCCTCTCATAATTTGGCCCAGATCGGTTAAGATTTGAATATAGCTGCCATATAGACCGATCTCTTGATTTAAGGTCTTGGGCCCATAAATGTCGCCTTTATTGTCCAATTTTGCTGAAATTTGGGACAATGAGTTGTGTTGGGCCCTTCAATATCCTTATTCAATTTGGTCTAGATCGGTACAGATTTGGATATAGCTGCCATATAGACCGATCTCTCGATTTGGGGTTTTGGACCCATAAAAGTCGCCAGGTTTGGATATAGCTGCCATATAGACCGATCTCTCGATTTAAGGTTTTGGGCCCATAAAAGGCGCATTTATGGTCCGATGTCGCCGAAATTTGGGTCAGCAAGTTGTCTTGGGTTTATCGACATTTTTCTGCAATTTGGCCCAAATCGGTCCAGCTGCTATGTAGACCAATTTATCGAGTTAGGGTCTTGGTCCCATAAAAGTCGCATTCATTATCCGATTTTGCCAAAATTTGTGACAGTGAGGTGTGTTATGCCCTTCGACATCTATGTTCAATTGACCCAGATCGGTCTAGGTTTGGATATAGCTGCCATATAGACCGATCTCTCGATTTAAGGTTTTGGGCCCATAAAAGGCGCATTTATTGTCCGATTTTGCCAAAATTTGGGACAGTGAGTTGAGTTAGGCCCTTTGTCATCTTTCTTTAATATGGCCTATATCGGTCCAGATTTGGATATAGCTGCCATATAGACCGATCTCTCGATTTAAGGTTTTAGGCCCATAAATGGCGCATTTATTGTCCGATGTCACCGAAATTTGGGACAGTGAGTTAAAATAAACCCCTCGACATACTTATCCAATATGGTACAGTTCGGTTCAGATTTGGATATAGATGTGATAAAGACCGATCTCTAGATTTAAGGTTTTGGGCCTATAAAAGTCGCATTTATTGTACGATTTTGCCAAAATTTGTGACAGTGAGTTGTGTTAGGCCCTTTAACATCTTTCTTCAATTGACCCAGATCGGTCTAGGTTTGGATATAGCTGCCATATAGACCGATCTCTAGATTTAAGGTTTTGGGCCTATAAAAGTCGCATTTATTGTACGATTTTGCCAAAATTTGTGACAGTGAGTTGTGTTAGGCCCTTTAACATCTTTCTTCAATTTGGCCCAGATCGGTCCGGATATGTATATAGCTGCCATATAGACCGATCTCTCGATTTAAGGTTGGGCCCATAAAAGTCGCATTTATTGTCCGAATTCGCCGAAATTTGGATATGTGAATGCATTAGGCATATGCCCAAAGTTTTAATACCCTGTGCCACACTAGTCATATAGGGTATAAAAGCCCATTAACCCATTAAGCTTATCGTTCATCTCCCCCTCATTATAATCATTAATTTCAATGCCCTGCCATTGGGAGTGAGATGCATTGGCAATCTTGATCGACACTGTGCATGCTGGTATCGTGGTTTGTAATATTTATTTGGTGTAATTTTGTAGAAAATGAGGAAAAACAAAAATAAACAAAAAAAGTAACGGAAAAAATGCCGAAAAACTTTCAAAGTTTGTGAAAAAAAAAAATTTCTCACAGCTTTTGGTAAAGCGACTCGACTTGGCCCAAAAACAAAAAAAAAACGGAGAAGAGCGAGGGCAAGAAAAAAAATATTTAATTGAAATAAAAAATGTAAATGAAGAGCACCACATCATCATTATCTTTTTGTTGAATGCCAAAGTAAGCGGCAACTAAATTGACCTCTGTGCTTTTGTATACAAAAATGCTGTAAACGAAAACGAGGAAATTAAGCCAAGAGCTTAGACAGCAAAACAAAAACAACAACAACAACAACAACACTTGAAAACCCAAAACCCCAGCACCAAACCATTGAAAGGCACACAGCGATACAGAAAGCCAACCGCAACTACGAAGAGTAGTGCTTGTAACTGTGAAAGATGATGAGGAATCTGCTGCTCTCCACCAGTTACAGCTACAAACGTCCACCGCAGGCAGTGCACGAACGCTTCATCTTCTTTTAAAGCCGAAATGAATAATGGCATAATTGTATCATAACCATCAATCTAACAGACCAACTAACCAACGGACGAACCATTGAAATGACCATAAAAAACAACCATTGTTGCTTTGTTGATGCCCGATGATGGCCTACGCCCGCTGTTGCCGTTATGGTGTAATTTTTTGTTTAGTTTTTGCTTTCGACCGCAACAGTTTTGCTTGCTGCGTTTTTTCCATTAAGCTGGAGTGGAGTGGAGTTTTCGTACATGGAAATCAAGCACATTTCCCGGTCTCTCTCTCTCTCTCTCTCTCGCTGCTATCTAACTGCCTGCAAACCTGGTTGTCTGTCCGATTTTCCATGCGGCCGCTTGTTTAGGCCAACACACACATCAACGGCGATCATTCACGTAAACGGCCAACAATTGAAGTTTGAAAACTGAGAAAACAAAAACAAAGAAAACACAACAAAACAATCGAAATCACCAACATCAAACCGTAACGAAACAATGAGAAATGGTAACTTTCCATTTTTTTGTTTCTTTTTGTTGGCCAAACAGCCAAAGTCTGCTGCTGCCGCTTCTGCTGCCATTGCTGCATTGCAGTGGTTGTTGTTATTCTCATGACCCTTTTGAATGTGGGGTTCTTGTGTTGGTTGCTAGGTTTTGTGGGGCTGGCTGGCAGCCTACTATAACTGAATGGTATCCATCATGGACATATCTGATTTAGTGTGACCCCAAAATATTGAACGTTTGTTGGGAATAAAGCGGCAAGTTGTGTCGTTGTCATTGTGTATCCCTCCCCCTAGGGACATGGTTACTGGCAGAATTCGAATATTATGGTAAATCGAACTGTTTTTTTTTTGTTATTGTTCTTCGTTTGGTTTTTTTTTGCGGGTGGAACATCAATTTTGGTCTTGGGTTTTGTAAAATGGCACAAGTTTTGTAATGCCGGCTGTGTAAGGTTTTGAATCAGGATCAGATGGCCAAAAATAAATGATTTGTATTTTATTCCTGTTGGTTAAAAAAAAAAATGAGCAGAATCCACTCTTTACATGTAGGCTTATAATAAATGGTTCTTATTTTTTTATACCCTTCACCATAGGATGGGCGTATACTAATTTCGTCATTCTGTTGGTAACTAATCAAAATATACGTCTTCTTCTGTCCGTCTGTCCGTCCGTCTGTCCGTCTGTCCATCCGTCTGTCCGTCCGTCTGTCCGTCCGAAGGAGTAAAGCTAGCCGCTTCAATTTTGCACAAGTACTTCTTATTGGAGTAGGTCAGCTGGGATTGTAAATGGGCCATATCGGTCCATGTTTTGATATAGCTGCCATATAAACCGATTTTGGGTCTTGACTTCTTGAGACTCTAGAGGGCGTAATTCTTATCCGATTTGAATGAATTTTGGCATGACATGTTTTGTTATGATATCCAACAACTGTGCCAAGTATGGTTCAAATCGGTCTATAATCTGATATAGCTGCCATATAAACCGATCTGGGGATTTGACTTCTAAGCCTCTAGAGGGCGCTATTCTTATCTGATTGGAATGAAATTTTGCACGACGTGTTTTGTTATGATATCGAAAAATTGTGCCAAGTATGGTTCAAATCGGTCTTTAACCTGATATAGCTGCCATATAAACGGATCTGGGTTCTTGACTTCTTGAGCCTTTAGAGGTCGCTATTCTTATCTGATTGGAATGAAATTTTGCACTACGTGTTTTGTTATGATATCGATCAACTATGCCAAAGATGGTTCAAATCGGTCTATAACCTGATATAGCTGTCATATAAACCGATCTTGGGGCTTGACTTCTTTAGCCTCTAGAGGGCGCAATTCTAATCCGATCGCAATGAAATTTTGCACGACGTGTTTTGTTATGATATCGAAGAGCTGTGCCAAATGTGGTTCAAATCGGTTTTTAACCTGATATAACTGCCATATAAACCGATCTTGGGACTTGACTTCGTGAGCCACTAGAGGGCGCAATTCTAATCCGATTGCAATGAAATTTTGCACGACGTGTTCCGCTGTGATTTTCAACAACTGTGGCAAGTATGGTTCATCTCGGGCTATAACCTGATATAGCTGCCATATAACCCGATCTTGGGTCTTGACTTCGTGAGCCACTAGAGGGCGCAATTCTAAGCCGATTGGAATGAAATTTTGCACAACATAATTTGTTATGATATCCAACAACTGTGCCAAATAAGGTTTAAATCGGTCTATAACCTGATATAACTGCCATATAAACCTATCTTGGGACTTGACTTCGTGAGCCACTAGAGGGCGCAATTCTAATCCGATTGCAATGAAATTTTGCACGGCGTGTTTGGTTACGATATCCAACAACTGTGCTAAGTATGGTTCAAATTGGTCTATAACCTGATATAGCTGCCATATAAACCGATCTGGGAACTTGACTTCTTTAGCCTCTAGAGGGCGCTATTCTTATCCAATTGGAATGAAAGTTTGCACGTGTTTTGTTGTGATATCGATCAACTATGCCAAATATGGTTTAAATCGGTTTAAAACCTGATATAGCTGCCTTATAAACCGATCTGGGCTCTTGAGGTCGCAATTCTTATCCGATTTGCCTGAAATTTTGTACGACGGATCCTCTCATGACCATCAACATACTTATCAAATATGGTCTGAATTGGTCTATAGCCTGATACAGATTCCATATAAATCGATCTCTCTATTTGACATCTTGAGCCCCCAAAAGGGCGCAATTCTTATTCGAATTGGCTGACATTTTACACAGGTGGAGGGTATATAGGATTCGGCCCGGCCGAATTTAGCACGCTTTTACTTGTTTTTGTTAAACATCGTTTTGTCAGTATGACTTAAGAGGGAATGATAGAAAAAGTTAAGCTTTATTTTGGTGCAGCTGCATTTTTACTTTAGAATATTTTTTTCTGAAGTCGGGTTAAGCAACGATTTGGTAGAGATGTTAAAGGTTGAAGCAGAAGCAATCTTTCAAAATTACAGCGAAATTGGATAAGAAATGCACGCTATAGAGGCTCAAGAGTGACAATCGGGAGATCAGTTCCCACACTGATAGATTTGACGGTACTTTTCCGATACCTTCTGGTATTTTTTTGTTCGCGTCATTGTCAAAAGTTTTTAATACCATTTGGTATCAATTCAATACCAGACAAAGGAAGCTATTAATAATTGATGGCGTCACATTTGCATTCTTGTCATTGTCAGTTCTCACACTGATAGAAAAATGACGGTACTTTGCCAATACCTTCTGGTATTATTTTGTTTGCGTCATTGTCAAAAATGTTTAATACCATTTGGTATTAATTTAATTACAGATAAATAAGACTACTAAGAATTGACGGCGTCTCATTTGTATTCTTGTCATTGTCAGTTCCCACACTGATAGAAAAATGACGGTACTTTTCCAATACCGCCTGATATTATTTTGTTAGCGTCATTGTCAAAAGTTTTTAATACCATTTCGTATTAATTCATTACCAGACAAAGGAGGCAATTAGGAATTCTCGGCGTCACATTTGTATTCTTGTCATTTTCAGTTCCTACACTGATAGAAAATTACGGCACTTTGCCAATACCGCCTGGTATTATTTTGTTCGCGTCATTGTCAAAAGTTTTTAATTCTATTTTTTATTCATTCAATACTAGACAAAGGAAGCTATTAATAATTGATGGCGTAATATTTGTATTCTTGTCATTGTCAGTTCCCACACTGATAGAAAAATGACGGTACTTTTCCAATACATTCTGGTATTATTTTGTTTGCGTCATTGTCAACAATGTTTAATACCATTTGGTATTCATTCAATACCAGACAAAGGATGCTATTAATAATTGATGGCGTAACATTTATATTCTTGTCATTGTCAGTTCCCACATTGATAGAAAAATGACGGTACTTTTCCAATACCTTCTGGTATTATTTTATTATTTATTATTATTTATTAATAGATTGAATTCAAATTACAATTCAAGAATAGTATTTCATAAAGTTCTTAAATACAATCTATGTTAGGCTTAGCAAAAATGCTGTTAGCCGTAATACAATGCTTATCACTAAATTGTTGTTTGTTTCTATATGTTTCTTGCTTTTTCTTTTTTCATTTTGGTTATTAAAAACTGAATTCATTAATAATTAATTTTCTATACTTAGTACAATTTTCTATGTATTTATATAGTGATGAGTTATTCGTGCCATTTAATATATTTAATACTTCGGACTCATTAAGGGAATATTTTCCGAAATAACTTTTTCTAAATTCTCTGTATAGTGGGCAGGCGCCAATAAAGTGAAGTGTATTTTCATCTTGATCTGTATTACACATAGAACAAGTGCCATGGGTGTTACTTCTGAATGATCTCGAGTTAAGGTCGAGTAAACCACCTCTAGCTTTAATGATTAAGCTAGTAGCTCGTGAAGATAAGTCAGCAGTATGAAATGGAATTATATTATACTCAAGCACAGAATAAAGATCGTGGAACTGTGAATTTCTTGCATCTGATTCAAATTCACGTTGTTCTTGAATTCTCAGTAATTCTACTATTTTGTCTGAATACATGCATATCGGATTTGTAGCATTAGCAGGAATATATTGTAGGGTTTGGCAAATATTTGACCATTCTTTTGCCCATAATGCATTCAATTCTATGATTTTCTCCGCCAGCAAGCGGGGCAAGCGGTGAGAGCTAAGTCGCAATATTCTATTAATGTAGTTAAAATGGATTCTAAGAGTGTTACAAAACATAGAAGAAAATCCAGTTTCTAGATACAACATGTAATTTGGTGTATTATTAGGCAAATAAAGCATTTTCTTAGTAAAAAAGCGAAAGAGCTTCTCTACATCATCAAACCTTGTGTAACCCCAAACCTGTGCAGCGTAAAACATTATAGATCTGGAACATGCATCGAATATCTTCATCTTATTAGTTTTAGCAATACTAGGGTGACTTATATACTTCGACCATGTGCTATTTATGGCCAGTTTGGAATCCGCAAGCTTCTTCTGTAAGTGTTTTCTAAATGACAAATTGTAAGTTATTTCAACGCCCAGGTATGTGTAACTATTAACAATTTCAATATTCTGATTTCCAAAGCACCACCTTAAATTCGAAGAGATTCTAGAACCTCTACGAAAAACAAGAATTTTCGATTTAGAAAGGTTTACTTTCAAGCTCCACAACAAACAGTACCTCTCAAGTTCATAAATCATCTCTTGTAAGCCCAATGGAGAGTCAGATAATAGCACAATGTCATCGGCGTATAATAAGACTTTGACCGTAGTGTCCGCTACTCTTACACCACCAGGCAATATATAGGGAAGGTCATTCACGTATAACGAAAAGAGTACAGGACTGAGAATACAGCCCTGTTTCACACCAGATTCAACAGGAAAGTATTCAGAGAACGTACTTCCATCCCATACTCTACTTTCTGTGCCATCATACAGCATTCTTAATATAGTTACAAGTTTCGTAGATAGACCCTGACTAGATAGTTTATAAAAAAGGCTGTTTCTGGGAATCAAATCAAATGCAGAAGAGAAATCGACAAAAAACGCATATGTAATTTTGCCTTGTAGCTGGTTCAAAGAAACAATATTCACGAGGTTAAATATATTATCTATAGTAGAATACTCTCTTCTAAATCCAGCCTGAAATTCATTTAAAACATCGTGTCTCGTCAGCCAAAATGTTATACGGTTTAGCAGAACAGAGTTAAAAATTTTTCCGATAGTATCCAGAAGTGACAAACCTCTATAATTTGACGCCAAGTTTATATCACCTTTCTTAAATAGAGGTATCAATATTGACTTCTTGAAGGAAGTAGGAACATTTTCATGGAGGAATATCTTATTAAATACTACAAGTATTTCTTGCAGAAAACGGCGAGGAGCAAATTTATAAAATTCGTAAGGTATACCATCGTTCCCGGGGGCCTTATTCGATTTAAGTCCTTTTAAAACGGAGAGTAGCTCACAAAATTCAAAAGGGGAGTCTAAAAGTGGGTCTACATGAAACGGTATACACCAGCTGATAATTTTGGAATTATCTTCGTTAACTAGTAAAGAGTTAAAGTGTGCTAAGAAATCATCTGCGTCTAGATTTCCTCTACCCTTAACATTACGTTTATTCAGAGAATTTGCCAGATTCCACCAATCCTTGCTGCAGGAAACAGTATCTAGTTCTCTGAGGTTGCCATTGAAATATTGCAGTTTCTTCTCGTTACACATTCTATGAAACTTAGATCTGGATGAATAATAACGCCTTCTGTTGATAACAGTGTGTGACTTTCTGTATATCTTTAAATTTTTATGCATATTGGATCTTAAACGAAAGCACGTCCAATCGAACCACTTCTGCTTAGGCTCAAAAAATGTTCTATTGGTCTTCTTTACCTGAGCCCGCCTAATTTTATTTTTAATGTTCTCAACCAAATCCTCTGACGATAAAGAGACGCAATCATTTACTGGCTCTGCAAGTAAACTTAAGTTGTGATTGTATTGAGATCTATGCCTTTCATCCCAGTGTAGCTTCTGTATAGGCTGTTGAGTAGTTTCTGTCGAACTTTTCGGAATCTTAATATCTAAGCATAAGGGCATGTGATCAGAAAAGGGTTCAGTGGCCACCTTGAACTTGTCAATATATGACAGAAAACTCGCCGAACTTATACAGTAATCTATGACAGAACTACCCATTGCACCACAAAAAGTAAACTCCCCATCTATATCCTCTAAAGTTCTGCCATTTATGATAATACCGCCTATGTCATCAACAATACGTAGGAGATTCCTTCCCTGGGTATTAACGTTTCTGTCTTTGGAGCGTCTAGAATAGCTAATGTGGGGACAATCTTTAACAATGTTGTAATCTAGAACCTGTTCTTCGCCTATTCTTGCATTCATATCACCCATTATACAAAAATTCGTTGGGTTAAGGTCTTCCAAAAAAGAACCAAACCTTTCTACATCCACCTTCCAACGCGTACAGTTCAAATACGTAGGTATAAAATAAAATATATTTCCATCTAGACTAGCTGACAGCATTGTGTACTGAGAATCAGAGACGATAAAATTTAATTTGTATTTCTTTTTAATTTCTTTTTTGAAGCCGAAAAGACATCCACCACTGGCACGCCCAAATCTATTCACTTTAGTTGCGTCCTGCCACTGCAAATAGTAGTTTTGTAAATAAGACGAGAGATACGTTTGTTTATTGGGTAATACATGTGTTTCAAAGAGAAAGAAAATATCAAAATTATTAAGGTAGGTTATAAAATTTCCATAATTTAAAGAACTTTCGAGATTTGAAACATTATATGATAACAAATGGCACGAATCAAATTGCTATTGCGATGATGGGGGAACATTAAGGGTAACATTTTCAGCATTGTTGCAATAAACCTCAATGGGACTACCGTTATCAACAAGAATGTTGCTCAGAAATTTGGCATCACTTAAAGTTGGAGCTAGTATTTTTCCGTCGGCCCAGCAATATCTTTTATCATTCAAGAAGAGACAGAACTCTCCTAACCTAACTTTAACGTCTTTTTTATGTTGGGATACGATTTTGCCAACTTGACGCAGGTTGTATCTGGTAGACTGTTCGACAGCAGTATAATCCTTTTGTATATATATAAATTGGCCATGCAATTTTTCTTTCGTATTTAAAATATTATTTTGTTTGGTATTATTTTGTTTGCGTCATTGTCAAAAATATTTAATACCATTTGGTATCAATTCAATACCAGACAAAGGAGGCTATTAAGAATTGACGGCGTCACATTGTTTTCATTGCGCCAGAAGTGTAATCGAGCTTTGTTCTTAAAATATTCACGCCAATATAAAATAATAAAATGTTTTAAAACATTGTGAGTGCATAAAATCCAGTTCATATGCTCGAAATCGGTGAAAATCGACATTGTACAAATTCTAAGTACATTCTACATCCATTCTACATAGTCCATTGTGTGGAAAATGATGCTGTGTTGGTGTATTCATATTAAAACCTTTTATGGGAATCGATGGATATGGAATCAATTGCTGAATACCAATTGAGGTTGGTTACGGTGTATCATTGCTTTTTGTAATTATTTACATAAATAATCGAAATAAAATTAGGTTTTAATTAATTTCAATGATTTTTTTTTGTTTCATTAGGGGGTGGAATAATTTGGTACTAAAACCATTAACGGTCTTGTGCTAAAACCAATAACAGATTGGTATTAAAACCAATACCAGTTCGGTAACAGGTCTAGTACCAAACGGTACTAATCGTTTTATGTTTCATCCGGTATTGTTTTTGTACCATTCGGTGTTGCTCTACTATCAATACCGTATGGTAATGAAATGAGCACGTTTGGTATTAACTTTTCTCTGGGTGTAGGTGTATGTCAATGGAGCGGATTTATATCCACACCCTCTTTTCAACCTTACCTGGGTCATTGGTTTGTGTCCCCACTAGTTATATTCGGAATTTATCTTTACCCATTACTATGTTCGCCCGGCCGTCCATCGAAATCAGTATAAGGGTCGAACGAATAAAGATATACGCTTGAAATTTTTCACCCGAACTTCTTAGGTCGTTGGGGCTGCAAATGAGCTATATCGGTTCTGATTTGGATATAGCCCCTATATAAACCGATTCCCATATTTGACAACCTGAGCCCCTAGAAACTTCAATTTATGCCCGATTTGGATGGTGTGTTTCCATGCTGCGTGTTTTTCCATACATTTTTCTGCCATCATCAAGATTCACTTAGACGTTTTCGTCCATTGTGCTACCATAGGAACAGAAGAAGGAAGATGCCTTCTAGTTCCTACAGTTGAACCATCCAGATCGCTTTAAAAAGCCCAACAACTTGCGAATGTTCACATCGGCTAAGTCAGACAGGTTCTCATTTCCTTGAGAGTGGAGAGAGTATGGTATGGTGGAGAGAGTATGGTAAGTGGAGAGTATGGTCAAAATCGATGTATAACCTGGTATACCTCCCATATAAAGCGAACTCTCTTTTTGACTTCTTGAGTTCCTAGGAGCGGGATTTGTTATCCATTTTGGCTGTGATCTTGTAGCATAGTGTTTTCTTAAGATTTCGAACAATGGTTTGAAATCTGGTCCAAATCAGTCTAAAACCTGATATAGCTCCCATATAATCCAATTTAAGCTCAATGTAAAGGATGGTCTCTGTTGTATTCGAAGGTGGCGTGGTATGGTAAGCAAATATGGAATTTGGTACAGAACTCCAAACTTAGATTTTCTTTTTTGAGGTTAGTTTTTTTTTTGCACCTGGAGCGCACTACAAGCCTATTACTGGCTTCGATGTTTGTCCATGGCAGCATGGGGCGGTTTAGTATCCCACCCTCTTTTAAACCTAACCCATAGTCGAGTCTGAAGGATGTGGCCCATTGCGATACCTCTTTTGGGGAGAAGTTTTGCATGGAATATTAGCTTACAAATGTCACCAGCATTAGGAGGGGATAACTTTCGCTGAACATATTTTCAGCTATTCCCGTCAGGATTCGTGTCCAGGTGTTGAGTGTTAAAGGCGGATTTGCTAACCTCTGTGCCACGGTGGGCTCCTGCTGTAGGTTTTAACTTCCTATTTATTGGCAAATATCTAATTGGCAATGGCATGGAGGCCATCGTAGGGCAGAAGTTACCATGTCCGCCTATGATGAGGAACGCCTGGGTTCGAATCCTGGCGGGAAGTTCAGAATGTTTTTTTTTCGCACTTGTTGTCCCCTTCTAATGCTGGCGTCATTTGTGAGATACTGTGGCAGGTGCTATACGTCCCCAGAGAAGTATCGCACTGCGGCACGCCTTTCGGACTCGTCTATAAAAAGAAGGCAACTGACCATTGAGCTTAAACTCGAAACGGAGACAGCACTCATTGATACGCAAGAAGTTTGGTCATGGGCAAATTTGCAATTGGCAATAGTTTCATGCAGTTTGTTCCATAGATTTCCATTTCATTCTTTTCACCTCAGTTTAAGAAATCCTTAAATTCTATAGCATGAAAAATATCTTCAATTTTTCTCAGTTACCAATTATCCACTTGCCAACTATGTTTTGGAAATAGCAGACAGAGAACTCCCATTGTCACTAGCAAAGTTAAATGTTTCCCCAGGTTAAATCAATTTGAACTGCAATAGTTTTTGTCCCTTCCTGTTCTTGTTCGGGCAGATAACAAAAATTCTCCACATTCTGGAAAAAGTTCTGCCACAAAGGATAACTTACTTTAAGGTCCTTAAAAATATTCACTTGGCCTAGTTGTGAAACGAGTTGGAAGTTTTTAGTTTTTTTTTCGAGCAGAAATTAATTAACACAGAATAACAGTTGACCCCAAGAAAATGCCACAACATTGTCAGTTTAAAATTTTTCCCATAACAATAAGATGAACCAGCCACCTGGATGGACGGACGGACGGACATATACTAGAAATATTATATGAAAACAATTTAAATATTTATGCATGTGGCTGGCCAGCTTTTAAGCCAAAGCCCACAGCCCGCAGCCCCCAACCAAGTAAAGAGCTATAAATTTACATTTTCCATTAAAAGAAAAAAATCCCAACCGAATATGAAGTTTGTCCATCAACTATTTTGTTAACAATGTAGGCCATGTCGTTTGTAAAAAAAAAAAAATCAACAACAAGCCAGGAATCAGGGCTGTGATTCTTTCTCACTGCTTAAGTGACTGACATTCATAAAAAAAGGGCAGGCCGGAGTCAGACAGTAGGCAACATTCCAAATCAAAGTTCAAAGTTTTGGCCCACATTATGATACACATGTATCATCAGCAATGGCTCCCCCGAGAGCCAGCATTGTGTAAACCAAATTTTTTACAGTTAGTTCTCCGCATCAAAATAATGTTACACTGCCAGCACATACATATGGAGCAAAAGGGAGGACATTATCTAGGCGGACCGAATCACAGACACCCACCCACCCACCCACACACACACACACTCACTCGAACATTTCAAAGTGTTTATGGTAACACAAACTAGTTGAAACTTTTCACCATCAAATGACAGCCATGGTAATAATGCATGTAAAACATAAAGTTTAATTAAAAACACAAACATACGCATCTACATACACACATACATACATGTATCAGTATCCTTTGCCCTGGTTGGCCTCTCCCTCTTTCGGTTATACAGATCCATGATATTAAGTCTAGTAAAAACTGCTGAGCATGGGTGAGCACACACTTGGAAATACTAAAAAGCAATTTTCAAATACGTGTTCAGTTTTCTTTAAACTTTTAAAGTAGTACAGGAGAAATACACATGGCAAAAAGAGGAACCTGGGCTCCCTTTGAGCACGTGGTGTTAAATGTTGGTACGCTTTTTTTAAGGGAAGAATAGATGGGTACCTGGTGCCGACTCAAATGTGCTAAAACAATTGAGATTTGAATTAGGTTAGGTTGGGTTGAAAAGAGGGTGCAGATATTCATCCGCCCCATGCCACTATGGACATACACCTAAGCCAGTAATCGGCTTGTTGTGCGCTTTAAAATCTATAAAGAAACCTCTAAAAAGAAAATTTTAAATTAGGAATTCCGTGCTACTTACAAAAAACCTTAATTCTTTTCAATGCCACTCCCCTAGGTTCATTCATGTCTGGTCATGTCTGACACAGACATGAACAGACATGAATGGTCATGTCATATCTCCCCGGTATTTGTTGGATGTGAAAGCCCGGCACTGACAAAGGAAATGCTCCAACGTCTCATCATCTTCTCCGCATGCCCTACACTTGCTATCACTTGCCCATTAAAACCGGTATTTGTTGGACGCGGAATCCGGGCAATGACAAAGGATATGCTCCAACGTCTCGTCATCTTCCCCGCATGCCCTACAAATGCTATCACCGTTGCCGCACCGATTTTACATAAGTGAGCTCGAAGTACTATGTGTCTCGTTATGATTTCAATAGCTATACTGACCTCCTTCTGGCTTCCTTTCAGTAATAGCCTCTTCTTCTCATTATCAGGATCCCCCCATAGGATTTTCGCCGTCCTACCGACCGTTTCGCTATTCCACAATGTTGCATGCGCATTCGTCGCCCACTGTCTTAACTCGGACTGCGTTGACCCGTCCCGTTATGATGCCAATAGCTATACTGACCTCCTTCTTGCTTCCTTTCAGTAATAGCCTCGTCTTCTTGGATCCCCCCATAGGATTTTCGCCGACCTACCGACCGTTTCGCTATTCCACAATGTTGCATGCGCATTCGTCGCCAACTGTCTTAACTCGGACTAAGTCGACCCGAAAGGCTTCAGGTTAACCAAGTTTATTGACGGCAGTCCTCTGGCCTTCACCGCCAAATCGTCCGCCCTTTCATTTTCCCTTACTCCGTTAGGGCCCGGCACCCAAACGATGCGGATTTTGCCATCCTCAAAGAAGACGTTAATCTCCTTCATACACTGCAAGACTGTGCGAGACCTTACCGTCCTGGTTGTTAATGCCCTTAAGGCAATTTTACTGTCGGTAAAGATCTTCACACTCGACGTCTTCGCGTTAGCAACACACCATTTCACGCATTTCGTGATCGCCCGGATCTCCGCCTGCAGGACCGTATTTTGGTCAGGCAGTCTAAAACAGATCTCAGTCCCCGGGTTCTCAATGTAAACCTCCAGGCCCACTTTGTCCTCTAGCTTTGTCTTCCAGATGGCAATACTAGGGTTCCATCAATCCAAGACTGTGCCGATGGCAACAGTGCGTCGCAACAGTGCCTCGCACTCGACTTTAAGGTTCATTTCAGGTATCCGATTGGAAACCTCTCCACTTCCTTTCAGGTTTCCTATCGTCGCCTCGATTATACCGCGATGGTATGAGCTGCTCCCTCAAACCATTCTCCCATCGCCTTAAGTCTCATAGCCGCAGTGGCTGCCTCACACTTAATCTGTATGTCAATGGGTATCTAGAATAGTCTCCAGTGCCCTAGTGGGCGTGGTCCTCATCGCGCCGCCTATACAGATCTCAGTCCCCGGGTTTTCAATGTAAACCTCCAGGCCCACTCCGTCCTCTAGCTTTGATTCATCCATGTAACATGATCTTCCAAATGGCAATACGAGAGTTCCATCAATCCAAGACTGTGCCGATGGCAACAGTGCCTCGCACTCGACTTCAAGGTTCATCTCAGGTATCCGATTGGAAACCTCTCCACTTCCTTCCAGGTTTCCTATCGTCGCCTCGATTATACTGGGATGGTATGAGCTGCTCCCATCTTCAATCCATTCTCCCATCGCCTTATGTCTCATAGCCGCAGTGGCTGCCTCACACTTAATCTGTATGTCAATGGATCGGATATCTAGAATAGTCTCCAGTGCCCTAGTGGGCGTGGTCCTCATTGCTCCGTTCTCATGTTCTCTGAACCTATTGTTTGGTTCTTATGTTGCACTTTTTCTCCATAGCAGTCCACCAAACTACTGAGGCGTAAGTAAGTATTGGTCTAATCACGCTCCTGTAGAGCCAGTGGACTATCCTAGGATTCAAGCCCCATTTCGAGCCTACGGCCCGTCTACATAGTGCCCAACATCTGTGAGCCTTCTCAGTACGCTCCTGAATGTGACACTTCCAATTCAGTTTCCTGACCAAGATCACACCTAAGTATTTGACCTTGTCAGATATTGAAATCGTCTTATTGAGGAAACGTGGTGGTGCTTCGTGTACAGGCATAGTTCAGTCTTCTCTGGGTTAACATTGAGACCTCTGGGTCTAGCCCAGTCATATGCCATATACAAGACCCTTTCGGCCCTTCTGGATAGCTCGTTCGGATCCTTGCCTCTTAGAAGTATTATAACATCGTCTGAGTAGCAGGCGGGTTCAAATCCCTCCTTAGTCAGCATCCGTTATTTGTCATGAACCCGCAGAAACGGATTAGGTTGGAATCAGCAACGTCATCGATTTCGAAGTATCAAATTTTATCCTTGACTTGCTCAAGTCACAAATAGCTGTAGCCGACAGGAGCAACGCGTATGAAGAAAAGAAGGAGTGTAACAGGATGCAGCAGCACATCGACTCAGTAAAATTGAAACGGCAGATAACGATTAAGATTTATTGAAGATGATGATAAAGTGAAGTAAAGTAAAGTGAATAAGCGACAAGAACAAGAGGAAAATCGTGAAAGAGTGTAGCAGGATGAAGCAATATAACCGATCTGCCGATTTAGTTCTCGATATTTTGCACTATGACTTCCATTATGGTCTCCAACATCCAAATCAAGTATGGCTCGAATTGGTTTATTAACTGATATGCGTATGTTCCACAATAGCTTAGCAATTCCAATCCTTTATCCTTTGTTCGCTTATAAAGAAATTCAGGGCAAAGAACTTGACAAATGCCATGCATAGTGAATTTGGTCCGGAAGATCTTAACAACCTCTTACTTGTTAAGCTCATTCAGGAACATAGCACAAGAGTTGCTTTTTTCGCCCTTTATCTTTCTTATATAGACTCAGAAACGGCTGAACCTTTTTTCTTAAAATTCTCACAGATGGTGCATAATGATCCCGTGGTGAAAATTTTTTGATATCTGATATCTGAATGGGGGCGGACCCTCCCCCTTAGCCTAAATTCAGAAACGCCAGACCTCAGAGATCGGTGGTGCGATTTAAGCGAAATTTTGTGTGCTCTCATATAGTAACCTAAAAATTAAAATGTGGTATCCAAATTTCGGATGGGGTATTTTAGGGGGGGGGGGGCGCCCCACCCTTTCGGATGGGGTACCTAGGGGTGCCGTCCCACCCTAAAACGTACCAAATATATATTTAGATCAATCACGACAATATGGGACTCAAATGAAAGGTATTTAGGATAAGAAAACGTATCTGATATCCAATTGTCGAACCAAGTGTTAGGGGGATCACCCCAAGCCCCAAAATACCCCTAAATCGGATATATTTACCGACCATGGCAATATGGGACTCAAATGAAAGATATTTGCGAGTAGAATACCAATCTAATAACCAAATGTGGGACCACGTTTCTGGGGGTCCACCCCTTCCCCAAAACACCCCCCAAACAGCACTTATTTACTGACCATGGGAATATGGGGCTTAAATAAAAGGTATTTGAGTGTAGAATACGAATCTGATATCCAGATGTGGATCCAAGTTTGGGGAGAGGCAGCCCCCTCTCCCCCGAAACATCCCCCAAAGGGGACAAATTTACGACCATACCAATATGGGGCTCAAATAAAAGGTCTTTGGGAGTAAAGCACGACTTTGATATCAATATTCGGGAAAAGTGTCTATGGGGCCACCCCACACCCACAACACCACCCAACCCCCAAAACACCCCTAAGTCGGACATATTTACCGACCATGGCAATATGGGACTCAAATGAAAGATATTTGCGAGTAGAATACCAATCTAATAACCAAATGTGGGACCACGTTTCTGGGGGTCCACCCCTTCCCCAAAACACCCCCCAAACAGGACTTATTTACTGACCATGGCAATATGGGGCTTATATAAAAGGAATTTGAGTGTAGAATATGAATCTGATATCCAGATGTGGGTCCAAGTGTATGTGGGGGCCGCCTCTCCCCAAAAACATTCCCCAAAGGGGACAAATTAACGACCATAGCAATATGGGGCTCAAATGAAAGGTCTTTGGGAGTAACACACGAATCTGATATCAATATTCGAGAAAAGTGTCTACGGGGCCACTCAACTAGGAAGTATTGGGTTAAAAGAAAGTAAATGCATTTTTAATAAAACTTAGAATGAACTTTAAGCAAATATACTTTTTTTACACTTTTTTTCTAAGCAAGCTAAAAGTAACAGCTGATAACTGACAGAAAAAAGAATGCAATTACAGAGTCACAAGCTGTAAAAAAATCTGTTAACGCCGACTATATGAAAAATCCGCAATTACTTTTTGGGCAACCAATATTTGCTGACTATTGCAATATGAGGCTTAAATAAGAAGGGTTTTTAGAGTGGAACACGAATTTGATATATATTTTCAAGGCCAACTCGCTGAGTGGCCGCCCATCCCCCAAAACATCCCCATGACGGTCATGTTAGCCGACTATGGATATATGGGGTCACATTAAAGGTATTTGGGAGTAGACCACATATCTGATATCAACATTAGGGGCCAACTGTCTAGCGGACGTCCCACCACCATTAAACAACCCCCAAATAGGACGTATTTGCTCACCAAGACAATTTGGGTCTTAAAGAGAGTGGAACTCAATAAATATTCATAGTTTTTAGGGCCAATACCCCAAACCGGACATATTTGCTGACTTTTGCAATAAGGAGTTTAAATGTTTAAATGAGACTAGAGAACGAATTTAATATCCAATTTTGAGTCCAATAGCAATATGGGGTTCAAATATATGAGAATAGAGCACGTTGCTAATATATTTTCGGGGCTTAGTGTTTGGGGGACCACCCCACTCCCCAAAACACCTCTAAATCGGGCATATTTACCGACCATGTCAGTGTGAAGCATAAATTTAAGATATTGGGGAGTAGAGCAAGAATTGATACCCATTTTCGGGACCAATTTTCTGGGGGTCTACCCCTTTCCCAAAATACCCCACAAACAACAATTTTTTACGGGCCATCGCAATATGTGGTTCAAATAAAGGTATATGGGAGTTGAATACGAATTTGATATCCAAATGTAGGACCATGTTTGTAGGGCAACCCCACTTCCCAAAATTCCCCTAAAGGGTAAAAATTTTTCGACCATGCCAATATGTGGCTTAAATGAAAGGTATTTGAGATTAGAAAACGAATTTGATAACCTATTTTGGGCCATGTGTAAACTTCCCTTAACCTATGGCAATAGGGGGTATTCAAATAAATGGTTAAAAGAGCACGATGCTGATATTTTTGCAGGTCCAAGCGTCCGGGGGACCACCTCACTCCCGAAAACACTTCTAAATCAGATATCATGAGAATATCGGGCTGAAATGAAGTATTTTAAGAATGGAGTACACCTTACATCCAAACTTAGATTCGTAGACCAATAAAGATGGGATTCAGGAACTTATTGGTTTGCCCAAAAAGTAATTGCGGATTTTTCATATACTCGGCGTTGACAAATTTTTTCACAGCTTGTGACTCTGTAATTGCATTCTTTCTTCTGTCAGTTATCAGCTGTTACTTTTAGCTTGCTTTAGAAAAAAAGTGTAAAAAAAGTATATTTGATTAAAGTTCATTCTAAGTTTTATTAAAAATGCATTTACTTTCTTTTAAAAAATCCGCAATTACTTTTTGGGCAACCCAATATATGGAACATGGTATTTCACTAAAAGCTCTTGAATTGTCCAAAGAAATTTTTGTTCCATATAAAGTAAAAGAAGGCGCAGCGGAACGGGCCCGGGTCAGTATTATTATATTTTACTCTTAATGCTCACTTAAATTTCAATTCTTTGCGAATGATTTTTATGTGAATTCTGTTGACTGAAAGGTAAATTGATACAGCATTCTTTTATTGAGAACATAACAGCCAACGGCAATCAACGCTTGTTTTCTTTCTCTGTATACAATAATTTAATGTGTTATTTAATTCCTGAAATTGAATACCTATTTGGTCTTCTCTTTCCTTTGGAAGAATTTTCAGTATATTCCAATTTGCTTATTCATCTCAAAGCTAACGCAGCATGTAATCGAATACCTAATTTAATTGTACTAATAATTCCAAAATTTTAAGGAACTCTTCTCAAATGATTCTGCTTTTGTCAGTTAATTGAAGCCATTTTATGCACACATTTTCAGATATTTAACAAGAAAATGAATTGTTATGCCAAAAAAAAAAAAAAAAATTCCAGAAACGTCAATCCTATTGCTTTTTTTTCTTATCAATCCCAATATAAGGCTCTGCGCTATCTTTCCCCCGCTCTGAAGACACATCCATACAAAATGAAATGAAATGGAATGCATGAAAGCAATTATTTTAGCATAAAAAAGACCTACCATGGCTGGAAACAGTTCAAGGCAGATGTTGAGAAGCTATTATTTGTAAGAACACCTGGATTTAATAGAGAATGTCTGCGCTGAACTGGAGGACAAACTACCCATTGGGGTAGTTAATGGAAAATATCTTCAAAGCGGCAGAACAGGAATGCTGATATCACAACACCGGAAATGTATAATCGTTGACATCCATCCCTATTTGAGTCCAAAAATAACAAGAAGGCAAGTGCACTGAATTGAATAGAACACCCTCTTGCTTACACTGCCTACCCCCTCTCCTCCCCCAAAAATATGAAAGAACGTTTGCATGCACTCAAATGCATGGAGGAGGAGGGAATGTAATCGTTGCCATAATCACATGTAATTATCTCGGCGACAAGAGTAGATTTATAGTTGCTCTTACAACTAATAACACAAAGTGAATTGCATGTCTTTTCCACTAAAAACATGCACCAGAAATATGGAACGAAATAAAGAACATGAACATATATTTTTGAAATTTTTATATTTTTAATGGAATTTCATTGTTAAGTTAGTATTGCTCAGAAAATCTAAAAAAAAAAATAACAAAAATAGAAATATCACAACAGCCACTTTGTCATATGACATTTTCTCCACTCATTGGTGGTAATGCAACAAGCCGAAAACACCATAATCACGACCAGTGTTGCCACCAGGCAAAAAAAATGTTAAGCCAATAAGAAAAGTCTTGCTCCTTGAAGCATTACGTGTTATCTCTGTTGTACGGTAGCCTTATCTGTAACTCAGCTTAATGACCTTGTGTGAAATACCGACGATCTGGATTAAATTTCTGTCATATTAATGCCCAAAGCCTGAATAACAAGCTTGACGAATTCAAGATGATTTTTGAGAACTCTGACATTGATATACAATAGGTGTGAGTCGAAGACGTGGCTGCATCACTCAACACCTGATGCGTTTATTGATCTTTCAGGATTACATAGTGGTGGCGCGATGGCTCTGTATGTGAGAAACTACCTGAATACTCAGTTATGTATTGGGTTGCCCAAAAAGTAAATGCGGATTTTTCATATAGTCGGCGTTGACAAATATTTTCACAGCTTTTAACTCTGTAATTGCATTCTTTCTTCTGTCAGTTATCAGCTGTTACTTTTAGCTTGCTTTAGAAAAAAAAGTGTAAAAAAAGTATATTTGATTAACGTTCATTCTAAGTTTTATTAAAAATGCATTTACTTTCTTTTAAAAAATCCGCAATTACTTTTTGGGCAACCAATATAAAGTCGAACCCAGTTGGCCCAATTGAGTATGTTTCTGTTGAGGTGTCTGCTGCCGATAACAAGCTCCTAGTGGGGTGCGTTTATAGATCGAGCAACCGTACGGATACGCGAGATTTTTTCTCTGTCCTTATACCACTCTCTCTCTCTCTCTCTCTCTCTCTTAGCTTGCTCAGACATTGTGGTTGCTGGGGACTTCAACTGCAACATTTTACAGGACACGGGCTTGACGTTTGAAATGTCTTCCTTGGGACTTTTGCCTGTCAATTCAACAATTCCAACGCATTTTTCCTCCAGCACGCTTCTCGATCTGTTCTTTGTTGGTGACACTTCTAAAGTCCTTCTATAGGACCAACTGTCAGCCTCATGTTTTTCGAACCATGACTTGATCTTTTTATACCCTCCACCATAGGATGGGGTGTATACTAATTTCGTCATTCTGTTTGTAACTACTTGAAATATTCGTCTGAGACCCCATAAAGTGTATATATTTTTGATCGTCGCGACATTTTATGTCGATCTAGCCATATCCGTCCGTCTGTTCGTCCGTCCGTCTGTCTGTCGAAAGCACGCTAACTTCCGAAGGAGTAAAGCTAGGCGCTTGAAATTTTTGCACAAATACTTCTTATTAGTGTAGGTCGGTTGGTATTGTAAATGGGCTATATCGGTCCATGTTTTGATATAGCTGCCATATAAACCGATCTTGGGTCTTGACTTCTTGAGCCTCTAGAGTGCGCAATTCTTATCCGATTTGAATGAAGTTTTGTACGACGTGTTTTGGTATGATATCCAACAATTGTGCCAAGTATGGTTTAAATCGGTCCATAACCTGATATAGCTGCCATATAAACCGATCTTGGGTCTTGACTTCTTGAACCTCTAGAAGGCGCAAATCTTATCCGATTGGAATGAAATTTTGTACGACGTATTTTGTTATGATATCCAACAATTGTGCCAAGTATGGTTCAAATCGGTTCATAATCTGATATAGCTGCCATATAAACCGATCTTGGGTCTTGACTTCTTGAGCCTCTAGAGTGCGCAATTCTTATCCGATTAGAATGAAATTTTGCACGACGTATTTTGTTATGATATCCAACAATTGTGCCAAGTATGGTTAAAATCGGTCCATAACCTGATATAGCTGCCATATAAACCGATCTTGGGTCTTGACTTCTTGAACCTCTAGAAGGCGCAAATCTTATACGATTAGAATGAAATTTTGCACGACGTATTTTGTTATGATATCCAACAATTGTGCCAAGTATGGTTCAAATCGGTCCTTAACCTGATATAGCTGCCATATAAACCGATCTTGGGTCTTGACTTCTTGAGCCTCTAGAGTGCGCAATTCTTATCCGATTTGAATGAAATTTTGCACGACGTGTTTTGGTATGATATCCAACAATTGTGCCAAGTATGGTTCAAATCGGTTCATAATCTGGTATAGCTGTCATATAAACCGATCTGGGGTCTTGATTTCTTGAGCCTCTAGAGGGCGCAATTATCGTCCGATTTAACTGAAATTTTGCACGTAGTGTTTTGGCATTACTTTCAACAACTGTGCTAAGTATGATTTTAACCGGTTCATAATCTGGTATAGCTGTCATATAAACCGATCTTGGATCTTGACTTCTTGAGCCAATTGAGCGCTCAATTCTCATCCGATTTGGCTGAAATTTTGCATAAGGTGTTTTGTTATGACTTCCAATAACTGTGCTAAGTATGGCGTAAATCGATATAGAACTTGATATAGCTGCCATATAAACCGATCTGGGATCTTGACTTCTTGAACCTCTAGAGGGCGCAATTCTCATCCGATTTGGCTGAAATTTTGTACAAGGGCTTCTCTCATGACCTTCAACATACGTGTCTAGTATGGTCTGAATCAATCAATAGCTTGATATAGCTCTTATATAAACCTAGAGATTTTGCCAGTCTCGACCATGATTTTTTGCTTTCGAGTGCTGTGCTTATCGACTGGGAGCTGATATTTCGTATGGAAACTATCGATGAACAAACTGACTTTCTACAGAGAAATATCCGTGACCTACAGGAACTTACGCTTCCACTCAAGACTAGAGAAGTGTCCTCCAGATCGAAATCGTGGTTCTCCCGGGATATTCATTCGACTCTTCACGAGAGGAATATGTCGCATCGCAGGTGGAGACGTTTCAGGACGTCTGAGTTACAAGATGCCTTTCGCTCAGCAAGAGACCACGTCAATAAGTTGATTAAGATAGCCAAGAAGGACTACTATTGCAGATGCTTTACTTCTGCAATAGGCTCCAAGAGAACTTGGAAGGTTATTCGAGCCATAGCAATTGGGAAAGATACTAAAAAAATGTTCAACAAACTTGAACATCAATAGGCTTAATGATGCCTTTGTTAATGTCCCACAGATCTCTGTTGATCCTAATTTCTATGGCTTCAATATCTCCCCCTCTCTCGATGAGGACTCTGGTTTTGGCTTCAGCTGTAGTGGTCCCGCCGCTGTCCTTGAGTGTGTCGCTGTCACATCTGATGCCTCCCCCTTATTATTCCTCATATAACCTATGTTTTCAATAGGATTTTGACCAAGAGTTACTTTCCATTAGCGTGGAAGCATCATCCCACTGCCTAAGAATTCCAAGGAATATAGACCAATTGCGATTCTTTGTTACTTGTCAAAGGTCTTTGAGAAATTGCTCTACTTGCAAATGTCGTCTTTTGTCAACGAGAACTCTTTGCTATTTGTAAGACAGTCCGGTTTCGTCCTGCGTAACTGCCTTGACAGAGGTCAATGAAAGGATCAGGATCAATTTGGAGAATGACTAGATAAATTTCCTTGTTCTTCTTGACCATTCTAAGGCATTTGACACTGTGGATCATTCCTTGTTATGCGATAAGATGGAGACATCGTTTTCTTCTACGTCCGTTCGTCTTATTTTATCGTACGTGTCACATCGCACTCTGTCCGTCAGTTATAAGTCTTCTTTATCGTCGCCTCTGCTTGTTTTAAAAGGTGTTACCCAGGGATCAATTCTGGGTCCTCTTCTCTTTTCATTGTACAACAACGACTTGGCGAGTCAATTGTCTAATTGTGAGGCACATATGTACGCTGATGATGTTCAGATATATATCAGCAGTCCGAGGGATGAGATTGCTGAAAACATACGCCTGCTTAATCATGATCTGTCAAGAGTCAGCACGTGGGCGAAAGCCAATGGCCTGTGTCTCATCCCTGTAAAGTCCATGTGATCTCGGTATATTCATTAACGATGCTAGAATGGAAATCGTTCCTCATGCAAAGAACTTGGGCGTAGTTATAAACAGCACTCTGACTTGGAGTAATCATATCGACTCTGTCGTTGGTCAGGGATATTCAAAATTGTGTGCTCTCCGGGCCACTCAGTCGGTTACTCTGCTGCGGGTTAGGTCTCTCTTGGCAAAGACTTATCCTGTTCCTGGCATTCTCTACGGCTGTGAGTTGTTGCGACTCGATAAGAAGACGTAAGCTAAAAGAGACCGAAACACCTTGTCTCCAGCTTTACTCCGGTGGATGAGAGGCTAGCCGCAACCCGCATAAAAGCCAAATTCCTAACATCAGCCTTATTTGTGCCCATGCCCCGACGGATGACTAAAACGAGCAGACCAAGAATATTTTCTAAGAGCGCCTTGAGAGAGAATGTGACCGCTGCCCCGCCCATCGTTCTGGGAGATTTTAATGCGAAGATAGAGAAGGAAGACATTTTTGGTCCAACAGTCGGAAAGTTTAGCCTCCACGAGATAACGTCCAGTAATCGGTTGAGGCTGATTGATTTCCCCCCGGCAAAAAACATGGTAGTTAGCAGCACCAGATTTCAACATGAAAATATTCACAAAGCCACATGACTGTCACCCGATCAAAACACGAGAGACCAAATTGATCACGTTGTGATAGATGGAAGGCATTCATCCAGCGTGTTAGATGTACGATTGATCCGTGGAGCGAATATAGATTTGAATCATTACCTTGTTGCAGCAAAGGTTCGCACCCGTTTGAACATGGCGAGGAAAGTACAATCTGACACTGCACGAAAGCTGGACATTGAAAAGCTGCAAACACAACAAATGGCAGCGGCATACTCCACTCGACTGATCCAAATGCTTGATGAAAGCACTCCACGTTCCGATGATATAATGGCCCAGTGGCAAACTATTGCCGACACCATGGGAAATGCCGCGAAGTCCATACTTGGGTACCGCAAGCCTTCTCCAAGAAACCCATGGTACAACCAAGAGTGTCGAGATGCTACTGAAGCCAAGAATGCGGCATATAGAGCAACCCTGCAATCAGTAGCAGAGCGCCAGATAAAGGAGAGGTATCGGGAGAAAAGGAGAGAGGAGAAACCTCTAATCCGCAGAAAGAAAAAAGAAATGGAAAGACATGAGTGTGAACGAATTGACATGTAAAGGAGTCAGAATAGAGTCTGGAAATTCTACCAAAGAATTGAACATCAAACCGATGTCTTTGGTGCAGGCACATCCTCCTGCAGAGACAAAGAAGGAAATCTGGTAACTGAGATACAGATAAGATGCTGAGGATATGCAAAGAACATTTTACCCAACTGCTAGTATCCGACCTTTGCGGCGAAGAGGATACCGCAGAACCAATCCCTGATGATGGTATAGAATGTTTACCTCCTAGTCAGAATGAGGTCCAAGTAGCAGTGACCCGAGTAAAGAACAACAAGTCAGCTGGAGCCGACGGGTTACCCTCTGAACTGTTTAAGACCGGAGGCGCCACGCTGATAAGGCGTATGCATCAGCTTATCTGCGCAATCTGGCTAGAAGAACGCATACCCGATGATTGGAACCTCAGCATACTATGTCCCGTCCACAAGAAAGGAGACATGGCAACTACAACTGTGCCAACTACAGAGGGATAAGTCTTCTCCCCATCGCATACAAGATACTCTCGAGCGTACTGTGTGAAAGATTAAAACCAAAAGTCAATGAGATAATTGGGCCTTATCAATGCGGCTTTAGACCTGGAAAATTCACCCTGGATCAGATGTTCACACTGCGCCAAATCCTGGAAAAGACCCGAGAAGGACAAATTGAAATCTACCACCACTTTGTTGACTACAAAGCCGCCTTCGATACTCCTTTACGTTCAAAGGTAAAGGGTGATTTTTTTGAGGTTAGGATTTTCATGCATTAGTATTTGACAGATCACGTGGGATTTCAGACATGGTGTCAAAGAGAAAGATGCTCAGTATGCTTTGACATTTCATCATGAATAGACTTACTAACGAGCAACGCTTGCAAATCATTGAATTTTATTACCAAAATCAGTGTTCGGTTCGAAATGTGTTCATTCACCGTAACGTTGCGTCCATAGCCAATTTAAGTAAAGTAAGACAGATTTTTTTACAATTCGTACATTTTGGTTCCAAAATTGGTACCATATTGTACTTTCTTTATAGATGGAGCTGGAGGTCTGAAATTGATCATGCAGTTACAACTAGGAAAATATGATGGGTGACTATGTTCTTTTTACAATTCGTACATTTTGGTACCAATATTGGTACCATTTGGTACGTTCTGTGCAAATTGAGCTAGATGTCCGAAATTTGACATGTAGGTACAACTAAGAAATAAATGATGAATGACTAAATGATCTATTCAAATTTCGTTCATTTTGGTTCCAAAATTGGTACCACCTTGAACTTTCGTTACATATGGAGCTAGAGGTCTGATATTTGGCATGCAGGTACAACAAGGAAAAATATGATGGGTGGCTGTGATATTTTTACAATTCGTACATTTTGGTACAAAATTTGAACACATTTCGAACCGAACACTGATTTTGGTAATAAAATTCAATGATTTGCAAGCGTTGCTCGTTAGTAAGTCTATTCATGATGAAATGTCAAAGCATACTGAGCATCTTTCTCTTTGACACCATGTCTGAAATCCCACGTGATCTGTAAAATACTAATGCATGAAAATCCTAACCTCAAAAAAATCACCCTTTATTTCAAGCCATGTCTGAGTTTGGTATCCCTTCAAAATTAACAAGACTCTGCAGGATGACACTTGCTGGCACGCGTTCCTCAGTAAGAATAGAAAAGAATCTCTCCGAACCATTTAATACCAAACGAGGTTTCCGGCAAGGAGACAGCCTATCGTGTGATCTTTTTAATATCCTGCTGGAGAAGATTATACGAGATGCAGATGTGAATATGGCATACTAATCACAAGAGAACACATGCTACTCGCCTCTGCCGATGACATCGATATCATAGATCGGTCACCGGAAGTAGTAACTGCAGCCTTTGACAGAATCGAAAGAGAGTCAGTGAAAATGGGTTTGGCAGTAAATGGAGATAAGACGCAATTGGTGGTTTTAACTCCAAAAAGCCTTGCATAACCGAGCAGATAAAGAACATGGAGAAAGTTGCGAACCACAACTTTGAGATAGTCAGTAACTTTATCTACCTTGGCACCGCTGTAACCGAAACGAATGACACCAGTTTTGAGATATTGCGAAGAATAATACTGGCAAACAGATGCTACTTTGGACTAAGTAAGCAGTTTAGAAACAAGGCCACCTCTCGACAGACGAAGATTACACTATACAAGACACTGATACTACCCGTGCTCTTATATGGTTCTGAAGCATGGGTACTTGTGAAAGCAGATGAGGCAATGCTTGGAGTATTTGAGAGAAAGATTCTTCGTAAATTATAAAGGGACCAGTTTGCGTTAATGGAGAATATAGGCGATGTATGAACCACCAGCTGTATGAGCTGTATGACGACGATAGCATAGTTACACGCATCAAAATACAACGGCTGCGTTGGCTAGGTCATGTTGTCAGAATGGATGAAAAAGGTCCAGCAAAGAAGTCTTTTGAAGGCAAACGCGGTGGTACACGCAAACCAGGAAGACCAAAAGCCCGATGAAAAGATCAATTCGTGGGAGACACCTCGAACCATGGTGTCAGAGATTTTAGAATAAGCGCAGAAGATCGAAGCGCTTGGAACGCTATTCTACGTCCGGCTAGTGGATCAAATATTCTGTCATAGCCAATTAAAGTAAAGTAAGACTGATTTTTTTACAATTCGTACATTTTGGTTCCAAAATTGGTACCATATTGTACTTTCTTTATAGATGGAGCTGGAGGTCTGAAATTGATCATGCAGTTACAACTAGGAAAATATGATGGGTGACTATGTTCTTTTTACAATTCGTACATTTTGGTACCATTTGGTGCGTTTTGTGCAAATAGAGCTAGACGTCCGAAATTTGGCATGTAGGTACAACTTAGAAATAAATGACGAATGACTAAATGATCTATTCAAATTTCTTTCATTTTGGTTCCAAAATCGGTACCATTTTGAACTTTCGTTACATATGGAGCTAGAGGTCTGATATTTGGCATGCAGGTACAACTAGGAAAAATATGATGGGTGACGGTGATATTTTTACAATTCGGACATTTTGGTACCAATATCGGTACCATTTGGAACTTTCCGTGCAGATGGAGCTAGAGGACTGAAATTTGGGATGTAGTTAAAACTTTTTTTTTTACAATTCTAACATTTTGGTACCAAAATTAGTAGTATTTGGCACTTTGTTTGTAGATGGAGCTAGAGGATTGAAATTTGGGATGTAGGTACAACTAAGAAATAAATGATGGATAACTAAGTGATCTATTCGCAGTTAGTACATTTTGGTACCAAAATTGGTACCATTTGGTACTTTCTGTTCAGAAGGTCTGAAATTTGGAACGTAGGTAGAACTAAGAAATATATGATGGGTGACTAATAGTTATTTTAATAATTCGTACATTTTGGTACCATTTAGTACTTTCTGTTCAGATGAAGCTAGAGGTCGGAATTTTGTCATGTGAGTACAACTAAAAAAATAAATGATGGGTGGCTAATTGATCTATTCACCATTGGCACATTTTGGTATCGAAATTGGTACCACTTGGTATTTTCTTCATAGATGAAGATAGAGGTCTGGAAATATATAATGGGTGAATAAAATATCCATTGAAAGTTCATACATTTTGGCACCAAAAAGTGCTAAATAGTTACTAAAACACACAAAATGGTATTTTCTTTACAAACTGAGCTCAAAGGCGCTCAAAATTGGGGTTTATTTATACCCTGACAATATATATTGGGCGACTTTATGTTTTTTCCGATGTACTGTTATTCTTGGTATAATTTGGTACTTTCTTTAGGAAAGGGCACCAATTTTTGACAATACTTTATAATCCTGTGAACTGAATGAGGGTGATATAAATGGAGAAATCTAAATAATGATCCTGGCGAGACCATCAGAAAAAAATTTTCAGCGATGGGGAAACCCCTCCTAATGCTGGCAACATTTGTGAAGTGCTATGCCATCTAAAACTTCTCTCCAAAGAGGTGTCGCACTGCGGCACGCCGGACTCGTCTATAAAAAGAAGGCCCTTTATCAATGAGCTAAACTTGTATCGGGCTGCTCTCTTTGATATGTGAGGAGTTTGCCCCTGTTCCTTAGTGGAATGTTCATTGGCAAAATTTTCATCTTGATTCTGCTGGGGCTAGAGTGCGCACTGTATCAGTTTTCACTGTAGGATGTCACTTACCTGTGACTTATGTGACAATTACCACATAAGTATGCAGGGAAGAAGTCATTTTTATATCATTTCATGTCATTTTTATATTTTTTGTTTTAATTTAGATTCTAGATGATCATCCCACCGGCGGTGATTGAAAAGTTGGAAAAATGAAACATACACCACCAGTTTTTAATATCTCCTCGTTTACCTAGAGCCGATATAACCAAAAAATAAACTAAAAATCTTTCGAAAAACTCGGCAACCCTACTCCCTATATGTCATGCAAGCCTCACTCATGCCATTGCACACAAGTGTCAATGTCATAAAGTTTGGCTTTGACAAAGTTTGCAAGAGAATGAAAAAAAAAACACCGTTGAGAATACCATGCCAGCGAAACAACAAAACAACCACAATAACAACTAAATCATTGCAACCTCTTGGGGTTGAGTGCAACAAACTGGCGCAAGCCGCCACCTTCGCCTACATGACACGAGTATTACGCTCTCGTTTTGTGGCTATGGGTGTTTGTTGTCGTTGGCTCCAGTGAGAATTCAATAACACAGAGTTGTGTTCTAATGTCACTGCATAACCAAGCGGCACACATTTCTTTATGGCTCGCTGTTTGGTCTCAAGTAATTTCATGACATATTTCACATATTTTACCTTCATTTAACATGGCTCTGGTGTGTCCCAAGGGCCTTGTATTGGCTTTAGAATAAAAGCGAAATAAAATAATTCAAATGTTATTAGACTGACTTGACAGTATGTTTTAATAAATTACGGGTTATTTTGGGGGTCCTCTGCGGCAATGAGAGTGGTAAGTGCAACGGTGAAGTTATGATTAAATCACCACATTGATGGGGAATGGTGGAAGTATTAGCAAAAGAAAAAAAAATTAAATAAAAAAATGAATTAAAAAAAATTAAACAAAATAAACTAAACTAGAATGAAATAAAGTAAAACAAATCAAGTAAAAGCGTGCTAAGTTCGGCCGGGCCGAATCTTATATACCCTCCACCATGGATCGCATTTGCCGAGCTCTTTTCCTGGCATCTCTTCTTAGGCAAAAAAGGATATAAGAAAAGATTTGCTCTGCTATTAGAGCGATATCAAGTTATGGTTCGGTTTGGACCACAATTAAATTGTATGTTGGAGACCTGTGTAAAATGTCAGCCAATTCGAATAAGAATTGCGCCCTTTGGGGGCTCCAGAAGTAAAATAAAGAGATCGATTTATATGGGAGCTGTATCGGGCTATAGACCGATTCAGACCATAATAAACACGTATGTTGATGGTCATGAAAGGATCCGTCGTACGAAATTTCAGACAAATCGTATAATAATTGCGACCTCTAGAGGCTCAAGAAGTCAAGATCCCAGATCGGTTTATATGACAGCTATATCAGGTTATAGACTGATTTGAACCATACTTAGCACAGTTGTTGGAAGTCATAGCGAAACACGTTGTGCAAAATTTCATTTCAATCGGATACGAATTGCGCCCTCTAGAGGCTCAAGAAGTCAAGACCCAAGATCGGTTTGTATGGCAGCTATATCAGGTTATGAACCGATTTCAACCTTTTTTGGCACAGTTGTTGAAAGTCATAAAACACGTCATGCAAAATTTCAGGCAAATCGGATAGGAACTGCGCCCTCTAGAAGCTCAAGAAGTCAACACCCAAGTTCGGTTTATATGACAGCTATATCAAAACATGAACCGATTTAAATCATACTTAGCACAGTTGTTGGAAGTGATACCAAACCACCACGTGCAAAATTTCAGTCAAATGGGACGAGAGTTGCGCCCTCTAGAGGCTCAAGAAGTCAAAACCCAAAATCGGTTTATATGGCAGCTATATCAGGTTATCTACCGATTTGCGCTATACTTAGCACAGTTATTAGAAGTCATAACAAAACATCTCATGCAAAATTTCAGCCAAATCGGGGAAGAATTGCGCGCTCTATTGGCTGAAGAATTCAAGACCCAAGATCGGTTTATATGAGAGCTATACCAGATTATGAACCGATCTAAATCATACTTATCACAGTTGTTGGAAGTGATACCAAAACACTACGTGCGGAATTTCAGTCAAATCGCACGAGAATTGCGCCCTCTAGAGGCTCAAGAAGTCAAGACCCAAGATCAGTTTATATGGCTCAAGATCGGTTAATATGGCAGCTATATCAAAACATGGACCGATTCGGCCCATTTACAACCCCAACCGACCTAAACTTATAAAAAGTCATTTCAATCGGCCATTTCAAGCGGCTAGCTTTACACCTTCGAAAGTTAGTGTGCTTTCGACAGACAGACGGACGGACATGGCTAGATCGACTTTATGGGGTCTCAGACTCATATTTCGAGGTGTTAGAAACAGAATGACGAAATTAGTATACCCCCATCCTATGGTGGAGGTTATAATAAAATCGCAATTTTGTCATATATAGCCGCTATATCGACCGATCTCCAGATTGAATATCTTGAGGCAATAGTTGTTCATTTTTCGTTCGATTTCGACGAAATTTGCCACAGTGACTTCTGTGAAGTGTGGTCCAGATCGGACCTTATTTGGATATAGCTACCCTATAGACCGGCTGCCCGATCTCCCGATATAGGGTATTAAGGCAAAAAAAAAAGATTAATTTATTATCCGATTTCGATGAAAATGGCCACAGTTAGCTCTGGCAGACCCCCACTCATACGCGTCAAATGTGGTCCAGATCGGACCATATTTGGATCTAGCAGTTATATAGACCGATCCGCCGATATAGTGTATTTAGCTTATAAGAGGGGCATTTTTCATGTGATTTTGATGAAATTTGGCACATTGAATTTTGGTAGACTCCTTCATGTTCTTCTACTCATTCCCGTCAAATGTGGTCCAGATCGGACCATATTTGGATATAGCTGCCATACAGACCGATCTTTCGATATAGAGTATTGAACTCATAAGAGGCGCATGTTTCATCCAATTTCGATGAAATTTGGTACAGTTAGGTCGTTTTGGTAGATCCCTACCCATTCTTGTTAAGTGTGGTCCAGATCGGATCATATTTAGATATAGCCGCCATATAGACCGATCTGCCGATGGTAGGGTATTGAGCCTATAAAAGGAGCATTTTTTCATCTGATTTCAATGAAATTTGAAACAGTGAGCTTTAGTACCCCTCTACACCTTTCCACAGTCTAGTAACTCTATTGTCTCAAATATTTTTACTTTTTTATACCCTCCACCATTGGATGGGGATACACTAATTTCGCCATTCTGTTTGTAAGTCCTCGAAATATTCGTCAAAGACCCCATAAAATATATATATTCTTGATCGTCATGACATTTTAAGTCGAGCTAGCCCTGTCCGTCCGTCCGTCTGTCTGCCAAAAGCACGCTAACTTTCGAAGTAGTAAAGCTAGCCGCTTGAAATTTTGCACAAATACTTCTAATTAGTGTAGGTCGGTTGGGATTGTAAATGGGCCATATCGGTCCATGTTTTCATATGGCTGTCATACAAACCGATCTTGGGTCTTGACTTCTTGAGCCTCTAGAGGGCGCAATTCTTAACCGATTTAGCTGAAATTTTGCACGAGGTGTTTTATTATGACTTCCAACAACTGTGCTTAGTATGGTTGAAATCGGTTCGTAGCCTCATATAGCTGCCATATGAACCGATCGGGGGTCTTGACTTCTTGAGCCTTTAGAGGGCGCAATTCTAATCCGATTGGAATAACATTTGTCACAAATCGGTCCATAACCTGATATAGCTGCCATATAAACCGATCTTGGGTCTTGACTTCTTGAGCCTCTAGAGGGCGCAATTCTAATCCGATTGAAATGACGTTTTGCGCAACGTATTTCGTTACGATATCCAACAACTGTGCCAAGTATGGTTCAAATCGGTCGATAACCTGATATAGCTGCCATATAATCCGATCTTATAGCCGCCATATAAACCGATCTGGGGTCTTGACTTCTTGAACCACTAGAGGACGCAATTATCATCCGATTTAGCTGATATTTGGCATGAGGTGTTTTATTATGACTTCCAACAACTGTGTCAAGTATGGTTCAAATCGGTCCATAGCCTCATATAGCTGCCATATAAACCGATCTGGGGTCTTGACTTCTTGAGACGCTAGAGGGCACAATTCTTATCTGATTTGGCTGAAATTTTGCACGACGTGTTTTGTTATGACTTCCAACAACTGCGCTGAGTATAGTTGAAATCGGTCAATAACCTGATATAGCTGCCATATAAACCGATCGGGGATTTTGACTTCTTGAGCCGCAAAAGGGCACAATTCTTATCCGATTGGAATGAAATTTTGTACGAAGTGTTTTTTATGATATCCAACAACTGCGCCAAGTATGGTTCAAATCGGTTCATAACTTGATATAGCTGCCATATAAAACGATCTGGGATCTTGATTTTTTGAGCCTCTAGAGGTCGCAATTATTATCCGATTTGCCTGAAATTTTGTACGACGGATCCTCTCATGACCATCAACATACGTGTTTATTATGGTCTGAATCGGTCTATAGCCCGATACAGCTCCCATACAAATCGATCTCTCTGTTTTACTTCTTGAGCCCCAAAGGGCCCAATTCTTATTCGAATTGGCTGACTTTTTACGCAGGTCTTCAACATATAATTTAATTGTGGTCTGAGCCGGACCATATCTTGATATCGCTCTAATAGCAGAGCAAATCTTTTCTTTTATCCTTTTTTTGCCTAAAAAGGATGTCGGGAAAAGATCTCGACAAATGCGTTCCATGGTGGAAGGTATATAAGTTTCGGCCCGGCCGAACTTAGCACGCTTTTACTTGTTTTGTTTTATATGCGTGGTTATTCCTTTTTGTTTCGGCCGTCACCATCGTATGTGCAATTAATGACTTTTAAGAAAATCAAATGCCATTCCAAGAGAGTGTTTCTTGTTCATATGCTCGCTGATATACTCCTACTGGTAAAGCACTCCTTGCAACGAGAATTCTTTGGGCGAGATATGAAAAGCGAAGACGAAGTAGATGCTGATATATTCAAACACTACAACCCCTTCCAGGAGCAAACTGTTCGCAATTTTTTTTTCACTTCCACCATTGTTGCCACAAAATGCATGTTTTTGGCATCTCTGATGCTGCTGTTTTTGGTTCATAAATTTCCACAAGGAAAGGAACCCAGAGAAAACAAACTTTTTATACTTCATAATATAAACATCAGCGCTTGGCTTTCACCAGCAGTGGCACCACCACCACCAACATCAGCATCCTTGTTGTTTTTTTTTTTGTTAGGGAGCTTTGTTTATGCGTGTGGAACTGATGTGGCTGGTATTGCTGTTGCTGCTGCTCCTTTGACTCCTTCCTACCTGCTTTAGGTGGGAAGACAATAGTCATTTGTCTTAACATCTTATGGTCGGGAGTTGAAAGGAAAATATGCTCCACTGAGCGCGTGTAGATGTGCGTTTTCAAGCAAGATTGCACGAAGATTATGATGGCATGTTGTGCCGCTGCTGTGGCTGTTTTTCTGCTGCCACCAATGATGATGTTGATGCTCATGTTAGTGATGGTGATGAGGAGACATTTGCCATATGCTTTATGTTCAACAACTTTATTGTTTCAAGGAAACATTCACATGCACAACGCTCATACATGCGACACGAGTACATGGGCCAAGTGAAAATGTTGTTTCTTCTTAGAGCCTTTTTGTAATGAATAATTAATTTGTGAAACACACATTTTTGGTGCCCTTGCCTCTGTTGCCTTTGTGCAAGTAGGGGATCAGGGGAAAGTTTTTCCGTTTCCCATTTTAAGCTTAGTCCACAAGTTTCGCCTGCTAGCTGACACTCATTAAGAATGCATGATTATGATTGAAAAATTGGCATTAAACTTTGTGCAGAGCTGGAACACCGCATAACGTTTACCAGCCCTCATAATTTGTTTAAAATTTTTGATATGGCAAATGTCAGTCCATCAGAGTAAGTCAGTCATTCACTTGGCGGTCTGTCCGTCTGTCTGTCCGTTCGTTTTTCTTTGTCAGAGTAGAAACTGCTCAAGTGGATAATTTAAATGAAATTTAATTAAATGTCGAATGCCATCATTATTTCAATTACCGTTACACTTTTGTAAACTTTCCAAAGAAAAATTAAGTTGTCATTTATTTGGTGATGGACATTCAGAATTCAAGTGGAAACCTAATTTGGATGAAACTTCTGTGTTATTTGTGGGAGTGATTTCAAAATGTGAAATTACTTTACTTTCTAAGAAAAGCAATTAAGATAATGCCTATAGTATAGAATGTCAAAAAATCCTAATGTTATGGCTATGCATAACCTTAAATTGTAGGTGAAGTGGCTATAATAGGTGTTGACAAAAGGTATTTGGAAAATGGTATAGTTCAGTGAAATAATGACATGCTTAGTTCCACCGAGACATCTTAAATACCCACCCCCAATGTTCAACATTTAAAGGATTCGGATTATGCAAGAGGTTTTTTGGGGCTTTAGTACTAAACTTAGGAAGTCGGTTTGCATGGATGCTATATCAATTGGGTTGCCCAAAAAGTAATTGCAGATTTTTCATATAGTCGGCGTTGAAAAAATTTTTCACAGCTTGTGACTATGTAATTGCATTCTTTCTTCTGTCAGTTATCAGCTGTTACCTTTTGCAAGCTTTAGAAAAAAAGTGTAAAAAAAGTATATTTGATTAAAGTTCATTCCAAGTTTTATTAAAAATGCATTTACTTTCTTTTAAAAAATCCGCAATTACTTTTTGGGCAACCCAGTTGGGCAGTGGCCCAACCAGAGAGCCTTTTAAGTATACCCTAAATAAAGTCTGTGAAGAGCAGTAGAGTGAAATCTCTTAACCACCATCATCTGCATAGGCAATTACATTCACACTCTCCTGCACAAAGACATGAGAGTTCCATTGAAACTATGATGTACCGAAGAGGAGCAAAAACACCTCCAACGGTGTTCCTCTACTTAGAATATTACTAACTAAACCCCTACAGGACTAGCCTGTAGGCCTACTGCTTTCAAGCTTCGAAACCAACAATTAAAGACGAATAAAGTTAGAACGGGGTTGAGCTTAAGATACCCACCATCTCGGAAAATCCGAGATGGTGGGACAATAAACGACTGAAATAAAATGTCTTTTGGATCTTAGCGTCGGGGGGACCGACCCTGTCCTCCCAATAAAAGAAGGAATCAAATATAATATATGAAGGCCGATCTCGAGAGAATAGGACATTAATAAAAGGTCTTTGGTAGTAGAGTACACTTTTTACCCTTTTGGGATAGACATAGGAGCACCTACGGATCTTTAAAAAGGTGGTATCCCAAGTATGATTGGTATGGTATGATTTTGAATGTAGATATCCAAAACAACAACAAAAATTAATAAGTTTGGATCTGAACGAGAATTGTTGCCCTTGATAGTCACCTTCAAAATACTTGACATTATGGGGCCAAACAAAATCGTGCCTAGCACAATGCTGATATTAGTTCAGGGTCCGCCCCCTGAATGGTATTTGAGGCTGGAGCACGAATCTGATATATGGCGTCCACCTCACCCCAAAAATACCACCATACCGGATATATTTACCGTCCACAGCCATATGACTTAAATTAAATTTGGGAGTAGAGCACGAAAATGAAATCCAGATTGGTGCAAAATATCTGAAAGTCCGTACCAACACCCCCAAACAGGACTTATTTCCTGTCCATGTCAGTATAGGGCTCGGATAAAATAAGAGAATGAAAGAGGCGCTGCGAAGCGGGCCCTGTTCAGTTAGTCCAATATATATGACAGTTATATCCAATATATCCAGAGTGATCCCGCAGGTGGTGGGGTGATTCTCAGTAGAGCTGGAGAACTGTAGATAATCGCAACATTCGATATTTCTAAGAACAAATTAAGCTCCAATTTTTGTGGTGTTCATTGCTGCCACGCGTTCTCAGGTTGCAGATAGTGGAATGCTCGATATGGAGTAGCTGCAACGGCAGTCGCGGACAATCAGCGGTATCAAGCGATGAGTCTCAGTGACAGGCCGGGCGGCATCGGCACTTGCATAAATACTAAGTGATATAAAGATCAAATGTATAGACAAATTAACCCTCCGATGAGTGACAGTTCTGAACTTCACGGCCGTGTGAAAAGGTCCCTACGGACCTTTTTTTGTAAATCATGTTTTTTTTCATATAAATTTTTTTTTTGATTTTTTGTTTTGTTTTTATTGTTTATAACTTAATTTTACATACAAAAATTATTTTTTCAATTTTTTTTTTGCTTGAATTTTCCTAAGACTATTATAAAAAAATTTAAAAATGTTTGTTGTTGAGCGTGTACTTCTTGTCCCCTGCCCTGTGCGCAAGTGTTGCAGCGATGTAAAAGTGTGCTATGTTCTCCGCAAACAGCGTTGCCGCAGCCGAAGCAGTATGCCCGCGTTTTCCGCTGCCGCCCGTACTCAGAACGGCAAAGCTTACATGACGGTCTACTTGACCTAGCCGCAAACGACGGTATATTGCTTTCCATTGGTCTTGGTAATACCTGAAATGAAAAGAAAAATAAAAAAACAAATAAATATATATTCTATTCTTGAATTTGAAGATGTTTGCTTACCCTGACATCGAATGCTTCCATCGCATTGCGTATCCTTGGATAGGAGATTATATGGTTGTTCAGGGCACGTTCTTCGATATTTGGTATGGTCAATTGTTTCGTTAGTAGTTGTAAAAACGACCGCCGTCTGTCACAGCCAATGCAGCGACGTCCAGCATATTATAAAACATGGCCAACGGCCATCGTTGTGCTGCTCTTTTGCAGCTGTAAGTGCCTAGCATTTGATCCATCGTATCAACGCCGCATTTGTTGGCGTTATAATCTATAGGGACCTTCTCACTCATCAGAGGGTTAATAATATAATCTTTAATTTTTCAATTTTTTCCCTTAAGAACAAAAATTCCCTAAAAAAACCCAAACAAGCTACGACATCCACATACTTCATCTTGAAACGTTGTATGAAATATAGAAAAATTGTATAACACCTGCAGCAATGTGAGCCACAGCATAGTTAAGTTGATGCATTTAAGAAAAGAGTCTTATTTTTCTAAACTAAATTCAAGACCTCATGACACGGCTATCATCGTTGACATTAAGCATGGCAAGTGAAGCACTTTGTTATCGCTTTCTTTATGTTCCTCTCAACTAACCTTTGACAAAAGAATTGAATAAATTTTATGCAATTTGTTTATGTTACTGTTTTGTTTTTCCTCTGCTTCTGCCTCTTCGTCTTCCTTTCCACCTTCAACATACCCGCTTGCCATTATGAAATCACACAAAACACGTAAAATAATCTCGTCATGACCTACATGCTCACATGATGCCATCCATGTTTATTGGTATGAGTGTTCATTTTCTTAATTCCTTTAGTCTTTTATTTTGAAAAAAAAGAGCAAGAAGAAAAACACAGCAACACACACAATTTTATGCTCAACAAGGAGTTGGAGAAGGAGAAGGAGACGACGAAGGTGATGGAGCCTCCTTCGCACTGAATTTTATTTGTTTGTGCAGCAAAAACAAGAAAAAAAAACGAATGCTGGCAAGAGAGGAGAAAACTAGTATTAAATAAAAAATGTATATCGTGTTGATTAATTGTGAATTAAGTACATTCAACAGACCATACACAAACTGGCATGCATGTAGACGATAACGAGGTGGGTGTGTTGAATAAGGGACAAAAACTGTATGGAGAAGAACAACTAGAAACGAAGTTTAAGATAATGGAGAAGAAACGAAGAAATTTTTGGATTATAAATGTGCCTTGGATGGGGCCAAGACTTTAAATCGAGGAATCGGTCTATATGGCAGCTATATCTAAATCTGAACCGATCTAAGCCAGATTGAAGAGAGATGTCGAAGGGCCTAACACAACTCACTGTCCCAAATTTCGGCGACAACGGACAATAAATGCGCCTTTTATGGCCACAAAACCTTAAAACGAGAGATCGGTCGATATGGCAGCTATATCCAAATCTGGACCGATCTGGGCCAAATTGAAGAGGGATATCGAAGGACCTAACACAACTCACTGTCCCAAATTTTGGCAAAATCGGTCAATAAATGCGCCTTTTATGGGCGCAAAGCCTTAAATCGAGAGTTCGGTCTATATGGCAGCTATATCCAAATCTTAACCCATAAGGACCAAATTAAAGAAGAATGTCGAGAAGCGTAACACAACTCACTGTTCCAAATTTCAGCAAAATCGAATAATAAATGTGGCTTTTATGGGCCTAAGACCCTAAATCGGAGGATCGGTCGATATGGCAGCTATATCCAAATCTGGACCTATCTGAGCCATATTAAAGAAGAATGTCGAAGAGCGTAATACAACTCACTGTCCCAAATTTTGGCGACATCGGACAATAAATGCGCCTTTTATGGCCACAAAACCTTAAATCGAGAGATCGGCCCATATAGTAGCTATATCCAAATCTGGACCGATCTGAGCCAAATTGACGAAGGATGTCGAGGGGCTTAACACAACTCACTGTCCCAAATTTAAGCATAATCGGATAACAAATATATGGCTTTTATGGGCCTAAGTGCGTCTTATGGTCTGGTGGCATCATTGGATCGTACTTCTTCACAGATAATGCGAATCGTAACGTAACTGTGAATGGTGAGCGCAGCTGTGAGATGATATCCAACTTTTTTTTGTCCAAAATGCAAGATATGTAGTTTCTACAATATGGTGCCACATGTCCCATAGTATGCGTTACAATGGACTTATTGAGAGGCGAGTTCGGTGAACATTTTATTTCAGGTTCGGGACCGTTCAATTGGCCACCTAGATTGTGCGATTTAAAGCCTTTGGAAAATTTTTTGTGGAACTATGTTAAAGCTCAAGCCCGCTTAAATTGACGCATTGGAAGACAACACTGAAGCATTTATTCGTGAGATACCGGCCAAAAAGTTGGAAAAAGTGTGCCAAAATTGGACTAAGCGGATGGACCATTTCCAGCGCTGTCACGATCAACATTTGCATGAAATAATCTTCAAACATTAAATTATTTGGATTTTGTGAAATTTTATAACCCTTTTCTATGCAAAATGCAAATTTGCCCATGAACATTCCCTTAAGAAACTGGGGCAAACTTCTCACAATCGATGAGAGTGCCGTCCGATTCAATTTTAAGTTCAATGACAAGGGACCTCCTTTTTATAGCCGAGTCCGAACGGCGTGCCGCAGAGCGACACCTCTTTGGGGAGAAGTTGGCAAAGTACCTCACAAATGTGGGGTGGCAAAGTACCCCACAAATGATGGTAACCACCGCTGAACATTTTTCTAATGTACCTGCCAGGATTCGAACCCATGCGTTCAGCGTCATAGGCGGACATACTAACCTCTGCGCTATGGTGGTCTCCTTTCTATACCTCTTCAAAAATCACCCTTTATAATGAGGCTTCTTTTTGTTGCAGAAGCGTCTTCTGCCAGCAACTAAGGCTTGAAGGCTGCCAATCATAGAGCAGCCAGCCGGTAATGAGTTTTATTTATTTCAAGACTGATTACTACTGAATCTTTAGCGCTTAGCGATCGAAAAAGACTAACATTGAGACTACCCTTGGCAAGAATACAGGTTTTGTGGCTCCCATTCCGCATACCCTTGAGTGGTTTTAATCCCGGAATTCTTAGTCCACGATCCATTCCTCTTCACATTCATGGCACCTGAATAAAATCCACTTCAAATCCTTCTGTGATCAGGAGGACCTTTAATGCCACCGAAGCTTCATTTGAATTTAATTCTCAAATGTGTGTTAGCATCATGACAAAAGTTTGAAATTTGTTTCATTTTATATATGTATAACTTCACCGACAATTATTAAACGACCTTTACCGTTGGCTTGTCTGACTCATGTTCTTGTATGGCAACAAACAAATAGACTTGTTACGAGTGTACGTAGGTTTATTCATAATACATTTGTGTATGTAGTGTAGAATGTTAAATAAATGTAGTGTATGGAATGACACAGTTTTTCTCTTTGAAAACAGAATTTTGCAGTAACTTTTCTTCATGGCAATTCATTTTATCGTTTGCCTTCAGTTTTCTTTGAGATTTTCGTATGTGCTTTCATTAAAGCTTCACTTCTAATTCGTATGAATAAATTTCATTGAATACAGAACGAGAGCGTAATGCCAAACTTAGACCTACTGCATGCAAAAGAAATTATCCATAATTATACATTAGTAGAATTTTATCTAGACTTGGCTGGAGGAAAAACAAAGGAAGAACGATGTGTGTTGAAAGCGATTGCAAGTCAAGTTTGAAAATCAATCAGGGGTTCTAGCAGAGGATATATCATAATGAGCAAAAATCAGCAATCAAGTTGATCATCTCGTTATAGATGGAAGATATATTCATCCAGGCTGATTGATACGGATCTTAGCCTTGTTACAGCAAAGTTTCGCATTAGTCTAAGCCTAGCGAGGAACATATGATCGAGCTATTCGAAGAACAGCTTCAAGAAGAAAGCCATTATAGTCCCCACGATATGGTGAAGAATAGCAATACCCACTTCGACATGACGCACAGTGGGTGAGAATCGAAAGAAAAACTAGTAAAAACTATGCCATTTAAGAACGGATGGAGTTGACTCTTTGAAATGGCTAGAGCTGATGTGCTATTGAGATCATGTGGAAAATTTCAAGGCCCTTGGTGGTCCGGGCACCCCTAAAGTTGGTCACCTTGGCATTAAGAATAATTGTACGGGCTGCCAAATCTTCATTTGTGCTCCTGTTTTCACAATTCTGTTTTGCTGCATAGTGCTTAAAAATCCTTATAATAAAGTCCGCTTGAGGTATACAATATCTCGGGCACTCTAATCATGCGTATGCAACAGCTCGTGTGCGCGATCTGGCTAGAGGAATGCATAACCCATGATTTCAGTCTCAGCAAACCATGCACAGGTAATGTGACAGGAATATATGTTCTAACTACAGAGGACTAAGTCTCCTCTCAATCGTATACGAGATACTCTCACGCATATTGTGGAAAGGTTAAACTCTTCAGTCAGTGAGAACTGTGACAAAAGTCAATGAGGACTGTGACTTCCAAAAGGACGCCACAGCCACCACGGAAGGGGAAGATGGTCGCTGAAAAATGTAAGGGATCGCCTTCTTACGCCAAAGAAGCAAGGAAGCATAGCAGAGTCGAGCTGACGCAGTCATCAATATCAGCAATGCATCCGCTGGGATGGCATCAGATCGTCCGCCCCGAGTGGTGGAAGGGTCAAAGCCCGAACTGGTGAGAAAAATGGACATCCCACAGCTCCAAAGTCGTGGTTCTTTATCAAACGAAAGGACACCAAATTCCTGACAGAAGGCATGTTGAAGGTTTAATGCAAGCAAAGTCAGGGTTTGGTCCCGGGAAAATGGTTGGTCTTCCACAGGGATGAGAAGGTGCAAGGAACTCACCTTGTGGTGAGTCTGGACCAAGTCCCATTGAATTTTTTTTCTCAATCAATCAACACGCAGTGCATGCCCCCTATGTTTGCAGTGCATTGCTTTGGTGAGGAAAGTCAAGGATCGGAGGGAGGAAAGGGGGAGCAATGTTTATTGACATTTGTATTAAATTTCTGGATGTCGTAAGTAGCGGGAAAGACATTTCTCGGAAGTTGATTCCACATACGAACCATCCTGGCGAAAAAAGAATTCTCTCGGTAGGGCATGGTGCGATCAGCTGGCCAATAGATTACAAACCGGTGTGCGCTTCTAGAAAATCTTGTGGCAAACAACCTCAAGTCAGGATTTCCGAAGAACACACACCGTGGAAAAATCGATAGAACAGCGCCACACAACCCAAATTTCGACGATGTTCAAGGGAAACCAACGCCCGCCTCCGGACACTTCGGCCCATACATGCGAGTTATATTCCATCCTTGGTGAAGTTTGGGTAAGGCTAAAGATAAGGCAGTCTTTTTTAAAATTGAGAAGACTAGCATAGATTCTCGTAGGAGAGATCCTTCTGTTGTGCAGTGATAGGAGGCAGGAGGTGGCTGACCACAGAAATCTATTGATTATATTAAAAAGCTCGTTGTAAGTATCTACACTACCAGGGAGAGCGCAAAGCTAAACCTGATGAGGAAGATGGACATCCCCCCGCTTACAAAGGTGACAGACTTCATCAAGGGAAGGGACAGCAAACTCGCGACGAAAACGCATGGTGAAATTCTTAGGCAGGTAAAATCAAAGTTTGTTTACAGAGAAATGAGAGGTCTTTCACAGAAAGGAGGAAGAGGAAGGAACGGGCCTTGACCAAGTCTCTTTGACAAGTTTGGCTAAGATTAAAGGCATGGCGCATTACAACAGCCAAGACAGTCTTTTTCAAGATTGGGAAGACTAGGATAGGAAAAGATACTCATATTGAGTCATCAGATTTTGTAGTGGCAGGTGACTCAAGAATGCCTAACGCACAGTGGGCCAACGTGGAGACTATCACCGTCTTTCTTAATATCGGGAAGACTATGACAAACAAAGATCCTTACATTGGAACATCGGGCTGTGCAGAAACGGGAGACTCAATACGTCTTTAAAAAACAAGGACTGGGCAATGGAACCATTACTGACTTCAATATTCGGAAGACTACAATGGGCAAAGATTCTAATATTGAAACATTAGGCAGTGCAGAGACAGGAAACTCCATGCAGCTCAACGAAAAGGAAACCGACGATGAGACCATCACCTATTCCCAAAAAGCCCATTTATTCGGGATTTGAAAAACAAGAAAAGGCATATATCCTTATATTGGAACACCAGGCAGCGTAGTGCCGGGAGACTCAGCCTAGGGAATATGGGGCCGACGATGGAACCATCACCGACTCTCTCAGGAATCGAAAGACTAGGATAGGCAAAAATCCTACGTTTAGAATATACAGCAGCGCAATGATAGGAAACTCAATGCAGCCTAAAGAACCTGTTGCTAATTCGAAACCTTCGAACCCGTCCGCTACGCAGACCATGTCATAATACTTCTATGGGGAAGGATACGAATCAGTTTTGTAGAAGTGCCGATAGGGTCTTGCACTGGGTTAGACTTAGGGGTCTCAATGTTAACCCTGAGAAATCGGAAATCTGCCTTTTCACGAGGTGGACGAAGGTGGTTAAATTAGGCGCACCACATTTCCTCTACAAAACGATTTCAATAACCGACAAAGTCAAATTTCTAGGAGTGATTTTGAATAAGAAACTGAATTGGAAGTTTCACCTTCAGGAGCGTTGTTGGCCCCCGTGTAATTGGGCCATGGACTCGAAATGGGGCCTGAATCCGAGAATAGTCCATTGGCTCAACAGGAGCCTGATTAGGTCAATATTTAGTTACGCCTTAATAGTTTGGTGGACTTTGATAGAGAAAGGGCGTCCCGGCAGCATAGTTGGTAACGTGCTTGGATAACCAGTGCAGGGGTTCGATTCCCGTCAGAAGCTTTGATCCGACGCTACTGTGGTATCACAATGGACTTAAAATTGTCTAAGTGAGTCTGTAAAGAACTGCCACTCTTACCTAACCTAACCTTGATGGAGAAAAGGTGCAACGTATGGATAATAAAACAGGTTCAGAGAACATGTTTTCTTAACATAGAAGGAGCGAAGGGGAATACACCTACTAAAGCTCTGGTGGATATCCCATCCATAGTTATACAGATTAAGTATGAGGCCGAGACTTTGTCTATGAGACTTAAGGCGATGGGAGAATGGATAGAGGATAGAGGCAAGTCACACTATCGCAGTGTAGTCGAGGCGACGATATGAAACCTGAAGGGAATGGAAGAGGTTTAGGATGATATACCTGAAACGACACTTGAGGTCCAGTGCTAGGCAGTACTGTCCGCGGGACAGCCATGGATTGATGGAGCTCTGTTATATCCATCTGGAAGTCCATGCTACACGGACGGATTTAAGCTAGAAGACAGAGTGGATCTTGGGGATTACATTGAGAACTTGTTTTCTGTTTTCGAATGTGTTACTATAATACAGTCCTGCTGGCGGAGATCTGGGCATTCACGGAATACGTAAGGTGGTTTGGTGTTAACGCGAGGTCGTCCATTGTGAACATCTTTATGAACACGAAACGGACCATCAGAGCAATAACAAGCAGGACGGTAAGGTCAGCAACAGTTTCGGCATATAAGAAGGAGATTAGCGCCCTCTCTGAAGATGGCAAAATCCGCATCGTTTGGGTGTGGAGCCATAGGTTTGTTGTTGTCAGCCTTTCTTAGACGTTTTTGTCCATTGTGATACCACAGGAACAAAAAAACGAAAATGCAGAGTTTGGGCCCCCGGTGAAAATAGGCTACTACATTTTTTTTTTATATTCGAGGGGGGGGCGGACCTTCCCCCTTACCTTAATTTTCAAAAACGCCAGATCTCGGAGATGCGTACAGCGATTTAAGAGAAATTTTTGTATGTCATCTTATTGTAGCCCACGAAACACGAAATTGGTAGAAAATTTTTTGATCAAATATACTGGGGGGCCATCCCGCCCGTCGCAGGACCTATGAATCTTTAAATCATAGGTTTTTGATACGAGAAAATGAATTTAATATCCAATTTTGAGGCCAAGTGTTTGACCTCATAAACACTAAAGCAATAGCTATTGGAGCTCAAATAAAAGAAATTCGAGAGTAGACCATGATGCTGACATTTTTTCAAGCCTAAGTGCGTGGGTGGCCGCCCCACCTACCGTTCAAAAATACCAGACGTACTTCCACTTATTTGTTTTTACCATCCCACTGTGTGTTGTAGACGATCTAGCCATGTTTGTCCGTCTGTCTGTTGAAATCACGCCACAGATAGTCCTTTAAAGTATTGAGCCAAAACTTGGCCCAGTTTTTTTTTTTTAAGTCCACAGGCAGGATAAGATAGAAGATGGATCGTATCAGATTATATCTTAATATAGCCTCCATATAGCCGAAACTGCCGATCTAGGGTCTTGGGCTCTTAGGAGTCCCAATTATAACTTGATTTTGCTTAAATTCTGCAGAGAGAGCTGGTTTGGCCCCCAGATATTCGTACAGGGTAAATACCCGATCAGACTATATCTCCCGAATTAAGGTTTTATGCTAATACAAGCCGCATTTAGTACGCGATTTAGTCGAAATATATTGGGTTGCCCAAAAAATAATTGCGGATTTTTCATATAGTCGGCGTTGACAAATTTTTTCAACGGCTTATGACTCTGTAATTGCATTCTTTCTTCTGTCAGTTATCAGCTGTTACTTTTAGCTTGCTTTAGAAAAAAGTGTAAAAAAAGTATATTTGATTAAAGTTCATTCTAAGTTTTATGCATTTACTTTCTTTTAAAAAATCCGCAATTACTTTTTGGGCAACCCAAAAGTACGACGAGTTGTGTTATACTCTCGACATACCTGTTCAATGTGGTTCATATCGGCCCATATTTAAATATGGCCCCCATAGAGACCGATCTCCCTATTTAAGGTCTAAGGTTCACAGAAGTCGCAATTATTCCCCGATGTCGCTGCAATTTGGCACACTCCCAATACGCATGGGGGGTATGGTATACATCGGATTATATCATAATATAGCCTTTATATAAACTAATCTCCCAATTTTAGGTCTTAGGCCTACAAAAATCGCATTTTTTACCCGATTTCACTGAGATGTGGCACATTGAGTTGCGTATAAACCCTGAATATTGGTATCGCCTATGGGCTATGATATCGAGTTGGTGGTTATGCAAATTTCAGCTCGGCCGAGCTTCTATCTTTCGTTACAGTTTGTGCTTAAACACACAAAAATAATGCTTCCATACAGAGATACAACTTTGTATGCGGAGAGGGAAGAACCCGCTTATGTTAGTGCAGCGAAGAAGCGCTTGTTTCAGCAGTACAATTTTTTGCATCGGAATTCGGCGCAAGAATCAATTACGCTACTTGGTAGTGCTTACAGCATGTATGCTCAAATTTTGGTAGCTTTAATGAACATTTATCGCTAAATAGCTTTTAGTTGTTCATCTGAATTCTAGAATCAAAAAAACTCCTACTAAATTTCCCATGAATATTCCATTAAGAAGCAGGGGAAGAAGGAGACGGTACTTTAACTAAGGATATTCTGAACAAAAAATCCATTTTTAGTCTTGGCCAAGGATATGTTATGACAGTGGTATAACTTTGTATGCGGAGAGGGAAGAACCTGCTTATGTTAGTGCAGCGAAGAAGCGCTTGTTTCAGCAGTACAATTTTTTTTGCATTGGAACAATTCACCGCTGAAATAGCTATGAATTCAGCGCAAGAATCAATAACGCTACTTGGTAGTGCTTACAGCATGTATGCTCAAATTTTGGTAGCTCTAATGAACATTTATCGCTAAATAGCTTTTAGTTGTTCATCTGAATTCTAGAATCAAAAAACTCCTACTAAATTTCCCATGAACATTCCATTAAGGAACAGGAGAAGAAGGGGACGGTACTTTAACTAAGGATATTCTGAACCCAAAAAACATTTTTAGTCTTGGCCAAGGATATATTATGACAGTGGTATAACTTTGTATGCGGAGAGGGAAGAACCTGCTTACGTTAGTGCAGCGAAGAAGCGCTTGTTTCAGCAGTACAATTTTTTTTTTGCATTGGAACAATCCACCGCTGAAATAGCTATGAATTCAGCGCAAATATCAATTGCGCTAGTTGTTAGTGGTTAGAGCATATATGCTCAAATTTTGGTAGCTTTAATGAACATTTATCGCTAAATAGCTTTTAGTTGTTCATCTGAATACTAGAATCAAAAAACTCCTACTAAATTTCCCATGAACATTCCATTAAGGAAGAGGAGGGGGGACGGTTCTTTAACTAAGGATATTCTGAACTCAAAACCATTTTTAGTCTTGGCCAAGGATATGTTTTTTGTTTGCCTTTACCAAATTTAAGACTGCTTCTTCTTATTTTCCATTTCATAGTTATTAGAGGAATAAAAATAAGACTTTCTTAGCAATTCACTTAGCACTTTATTTTGTCAACTTTTTGTGGGAAAAATATTTGTCATGTTTTTCTTTTTGTTTCTTAACTATAAATTTCACTTGAAAATCGTTTCCATTAGGAATTGTTTTTAACAACCTCAAATCTAGTCGCTTAACTTTGACTACAGAGTGTGGATGAGAGAAGCATTAAGATAAAATATTTGCTGCTTGCTCAGAAAGAGTAACACGTGTCCTCGGCTAATCCTTCAGGCTCAAGGAAACCTACTCTTTGTTTTTCATTATTCCAAGTGTTTGTTGCATATTTTGCAATATACACTTCAACTATGGCATATAACCATACATACATACATACACACATACACACGTATGTGCAAGTACATAGTGTGTGTAAGTGTTCATGTTTCTAAACAATTATAAATAACATTTAGAAAATGCTTGAGCTCATACTATTCTGCCATGGCCTGACACAAGGCAGGTGGGTGGGGGGATATTGTCCTGGCCTGGGTAGAAGAAGCAACGAGTCTGTAAATATTTGGCATCACAACAGAAACCTTTCATTTGCAAGTCTTCAGCATAAGCACTTCACTCAAAGTAACATCCTTGAGCCATAGCATCAGCACAGATATTTTGTGCAAGGAGAAACTTTTCGCTTTGTTTTTCTGCTGTTGTTGGGCTGCTTGTTTTCTTCCTACAGCAGTTGTAGCAATGTTGTTGATACTGCTGCTGTACGAAGGGAGAGGACGTCTTCTCTTCTAGGCCCCATTGCCAGCAGTGGAAAAAGCAACAACAGCAGAAACGGCAACGGCAATGGCAACCAGTAAAAGATATTAAGTTTTACCACCAAATGATTGAAATTAAGGTTTGGAAAGAAAATTGTTAACAATTTCACATATTTTGCCAACGTCAGGATGTATACAAGACGAACACAAAATCGGTTGAGACATTGCCATGGCTGTTCCACAGGAAATGCATACTTGTACAAGTAAATATATGTGTGTGTGTGTGTGTTTGTGTGTGTGTTTGTGTGTGTGTGCTTGTGCTTGCCTATATTTGTATACAATGTTCATTAAAATATAGCACAAGAAGGCGGATTTTTATGTGAAAAGTGCTTTATTTGATACCTTAAGTATGGGATGTAAATTATGGTTTTAATATTAAGTGGTGCTTTACCTACTTGAATGTTGTACAGTGGGCGGCTGTATGCAACAGAAGCCACAACATTGCTTAGCAAAGAGGAGTTGGTGAAGATGAAAAGGAAATGAAGTTAATATCAAGTATTGCCATTTATGGCCTATTGAGTCCAATTTGAATTGTCGGAGAAGTGTTTTGGTAGACCATAATTGCTGGATGTGTTAAGTAATGGTTTTGCCAGCAATGGTAAGCAGTTGCCGGATTCATATTTTTGCGTGACACAATCAGAAATGTTAATTTGTTGAAATAATTTCAAAAAATTTCAAAGCAAAATTTAAGGAAATTAAATATCGTTTAACTATGAGTGGACAAATTTGAATTTGTCCTTTAATTTAAGTATTTTAGTAGTTAAGTACTTATCGTAAAACAAATTGAATTATATTGGGAATTATGTTGAATTGTATAAGTATAAGAAATCATATGAAATCCCTTAGTACTAAGATGTAATAGAATAAGACGATTGTGAATTAATAGCTGTCAAATTTAGTACTTAAAGCCACTCTCCTTGTCTTAGAATTACATTACTTCACTTCTTCAACAACCGCAGACAAGGTGAGCACGCACACTACCCATCTCCTCTCTTTCCTTAATAAACCCTTAACATTGTTCTTTTATATAAAACGAACACTTACCGCCTTTTTATTTCCCCCCTTTCTCTTTGAGCTACCTCTACTCCTATTGAACTTATTATTCCTCTTGGTATGAGGAATAATAAGCAGCAAACCCCGCTTATACAGTCCACTAACTCCACAGGGAATTCCGCCAGTGACGTCACAGCGCAAAAGTCCACATACATCACTCATTACATCACTCACCTCCGCTCCGTCTACTCTAGGATTCCCCCCATTTTTGTGCAATGAGAAAAATTGAATTAGCCGTTTTTTTCAATGTAATCGTGTTGCTGATGAATTGAATATCGTGTGGTAGATTATTCCAAAGACGCATGTTGCTAATATAAAATTGTCGTTCAGACATAAGACTCTGTCTTCTAAAAGGTATTACTTTTCTTCCTCTATCAGATTGGGCAAATTTCAGTCTCTCAAACAAATATCTGGAATTCTTTTCCACAATAATCATATGTAAAAATATCAATGATCTGGTATTGAGCAGATTGTTGAGTCTTAGTCCAAATAGAGAATCTACATATTGTGAAACATGCTGATTCTTTTTTAAACCATACACATAACGGACTATGCTGTTAAAAGCTGCATTCAATTTTCGGAGACTCGAAGAATCACCATTCGAAAAAGGTGCACAACCATATATCAAATCTGGAACTAGGAATGTTTTGGGTCTTTATGGCAGAAGAATTCGGATTTTTATGGATGTAAAAGAGTGTGTGATCCATAAAGCACGAGTTTTGCATAAATCTGCCCGGCTGCAATGTCAGCATGATCGGACCAGCTCAAAGAGCTGTTGAAAACCACGCCTAAATTCTTCGCACTAGCTACAATATCAAGCCTCTGGCCATTAACGTAAATATACGGTTGTCGCTTGTTGAAATTTTTGTTTTTGTGAACAACCAAACATTTAGACTCACTTGGATTTAACAACAAACCATTTGCAGTCGCCCAGTCATAAACACGATGTAGGTCCGCATTAAGTTTACTTATGCAGTCGTCTACGTTGTCCACAAAGCCGCTTTGAAAAATCTGCACGTCATCAGCATACATCATAATCTGATCGTGTGCTAGTTGACGAGGCAAGTCGTTCGCATATAATGAAAAAAGAAGTGGACCTATAATCAAGCCCCGGGGAACCCCCTTACATACGAACAAGGGGTTAGATAATAGATTGCCTGCGCTACAGACTGCCGTCTATCGCTCAGATACGACACAATCAGACTCGTTGCCGTTGATGTGAAATTAAAAAAATTCCGTAGTTTCATGCACAAATTCGGGTGATCAACCGTGTCGAAAGCTTTGGAGTGATCAAAAAGAACCAGAAAGCCAATTTTGTTCTCATCAATGTCATCTCTGATCAATTCAGCCACTTCAATGCAACTATGATCAGAACGGAAGCCGGACTGTCTTTCTGACAACAGCGACTCTTGGTGAAGATTTACCGACATCTGGCCATAAAGAATTTTCTCGAAAACCTTCGAGAGATAGCACAGAATTGATATTGGCCGATAAGCAATGTTGGATTTGGGAATGGGCATAATCTTTGCATGCTTCCAAATAATAGGATACACACTGGAGCTCAAAATTGAATTAAACAGGTACATAAAATACGGTAGGAGAGATGGAATAACATTCGTACAAATCTTGGATCAACTTTGTCCAAGCCAATTGCATTTGATTTGACTCGGACAAAACTCTCATAAACTTCCTCATGGCTAACACATTTAAACTCAAGAGGACTACGGGCATCAAAAACGAAAGCCGGCCCATCATCATCACTTTAAAATTGCGTGTCCGTTTGTATATCGGGTATGCTTACGAAGGTCATTTTGAGTTCATTTAGATCCCCATGGTATCGAGTGTTTCACTTGGGTTTACCCACTTCATGTTGTCATGTATCACCTTCCACTTACTCTTCGAGCTCACTGCGCAATCATACCTTGAAGAATAATACTCCATTTTAGCAGCATTAATGAAACTGTTAACTTTCCTCCTGGGTTCACGGAATTCTTCTTTCAGCTCTGGAGACTTGAAACGCTTTCATCTACTGTAAGCCAAGTCCCTAACCCCGATAAGCGCCTGGATTCTTGAATTGAACCATGGCTTTGTTTTGGCCAAAGCCCTTTTAATCCTTATTGGAACTGTTGCATCACAGAGACGTAAAATGTTATCCGTCACGAAAGCCATCTGCTGATCGACAGTTAAAAGTGTAAAAATGTAATCCCAGTTCACCTGGTAGACCATACCAACTAAATGTTCATAATTCAAATTACCGTAGTCACGATAAGATATGTCCTCTTTCCTCCCGCAAATCAAAATCGTAGGCGAGATAAATTAGATTATGCTTAGAGAAACATGGAACAGATATCAGATGATATCTTCAAAGAATCACTGACAAAGAACAAATCTAAGAGTTTATTGACGGTTGACGTGAAATGTGTGGGGTTTGTATTATTGGTGACGAATAGGCCAAGTGTCAATATTGCATCAGTCAGAGTTGAATCTATTGGGTTGCCCAAAAAGTAATTGCGGATTTTTTAAAAGAAAGTAAATGCATTTTTAATAAAACTTAGAATGAACTTTAATCAAATATACTTTTTTACACTTTTTTTCTAAAGCAAGCTAAAAGTAACAGTTGATAACTGACAGAAGAAAGAATGCAATTACAGAGTCACAAGCTGTGAAAAAATTTGTCAACCCCGACTATATGAAAAATCCGCAATTACTTTTTGGGCAACCCAATATAAGTATGTTGGAGTTAAAGTCCCCAGTGATTATAACATCAGTATATATTCCACGACGCGGCCATTGAACAATCTAATGAAAACAAGTCATTGTTCAATTTTGTAGAACAACATATTGGTCTTTTTGGTAGCCCTAGCCAAATATAGACCGATCTGAACAATATACGTCACGGATGTGTCAAATTTCACCGAAATCGGATTATAAATGTGCCTTTTATGGGCCCAAGACCTTAAATCAAGAGATCGGTGTATTTGGAAGCTATATCCAAATCTGAACCGATCTGGACTAAATTGAAGAAGAATGTCGAAGGGCCTAACAAAAGTCACTGTGTAAAATTTCGGCGAAATCGAACAATAAATGCGCCTTTTAAGGGCCCAAGACCTTAAATCGAGAGATCGGTCTATGTGGTAGCTATATCCACATCTGGACCGATCTGAGCCAAATTGAAGATGAAAGTCGAAAGGCCTAATACAACTCACCATCCCAAATTATGGCTAAATCGGACAATAAATGTGCCTTTTTTGGACCCAAAACCTCAAATCGAGAGATCGGTCTATATGGCAGCTATATCCAAATCTGAACCGATCTGGACTAAATTGAAGAAGAATGTCGAAGGGCCTAACAAAAGTCACTGTGTAAAATTTCGGCGAAATCGCACAATAAATGCGCATTTTATGGCCCCAAAACCTTAAATCGAGAGATCGATCTATATGGCAGCTATATCCAAATCTAGACCAATCTGGTCCAAATTGAAGAAAAATTTCGAAGGGCCTAACATAACTCACTGCCCTGAATTTCGGCGCCATCGGACAATAAATGTGCCTTTTATGGGCCCAAGACCTTAAATCGAGAGATCGGCCTATATGGCAGCTCTATCCAAATCTGGACTGATCTAGACCAAATTGAAGAATAATGTCGAAGGGCCTAACACAACTCACTGTGCCAAATTTCGGCAAATTGGCACAATAAATGCGCCTTTTATGGGCCCAAAACCTCAAATTGATCGGTGCGAAATTTAAGAATGATGTCGACTGGCCTAACGCAACGCATTGTCCCAAATTTTGACACAATCCGACGAGAAATGTGGCTTTTATGGGCCTAAGACCCTAAATCGGCGGATCAGTTTATATGGGGGCTATTTGTACTTCAGCAGATTTCGTTTGCTCGTCTGCTTTCCCATTTTCAGCAGATTTCCAACAAAGCTATATGAAGATCTACCACATGTTCATATCGAAATGCATGCCAGAGTGGCTTCTCCCCCTATATTGAGTAGTCGCATTATTTCCTCTGGATAACCTATCGACTCCATACCAATTCGACATCTTTTAACACTAAAATTTAAATATTTCTTATAGATAACTTATCCTCCCACATCCCACTGTAGTTTCTTAAAAAAATGTTGGCATTTCGTTGCTTGATGTGACCTTGTTTTTACCCAACCCAATGCCACAGTTTTCCCACACGAACCCATATGTGGAGATACACCGCCACACATGCACAACTGTGAGTGTATAGACACATAATGTCATATTGAAACTATGCATGTGTATGTGTGTTTGTATGGAAATTTGCCTGTTCCCCCCACGATATATAAATTTCAATTTTCATTAAATCTAAATTTTCATTAAATTGAAACATAAATCGTTTTTCCCCAAAAAACAAAGGCCCCCAAAAAGCATCGCAGCTATCAGCAACACCAAAAGCATAACCAGTGGCAAAGGCAATAGAGAGGACACCACCAAAAGCTTTGCTCTTTTCGGCAAGCAACAGTCGACTAGGCCTTAGCCTGCTGCAGCGGCAGATGCTTTAATAACCCGAAATAAATCCAGGCGATATTCTTTTTCTATTCCAAAAAAAAAAAAAAAAACAAACACACCAACAATAACAACTAAAGATGGAAGCAAAAACAGGGGCCCAAACGAAATTTTATAGCGGTCCAAATATGACTTCAGGGAATACACAATAGCAGCAGAACTGCTGGAAATGGAACACCGCATCATTGGTGAAGATGTGTGTGCAGATAATGCTTTGGCAGGCTAAGCGCAGGCAGTCGCCTACTAAAATGCCTTCAAGTGGTTACCTACAGATAATAACATAATTGGATACCACTTGAGCATCAAGGGGGCGTATGGCTGCTAGTCCATCCGTCTGTTGATGCTGCTGGCACCCCAAAAAGGCCAATACGCAAAAAAGGTTGTGATGCCCCACCCATGCCTCTACTTGGGCCTTCTTGGGATTGAAACAAATTTAGAGGAAAAAAAAAACAACTTTATTTTGCCATAATAAGTTTTCGAATAAAAGAAATCATAATAACACAAAACTTTAGATGTGTTTTTTGTTCTCCTCTTTCATTCTTTCGTTCTTTCCTCACTGGATCTGGGTGTTGGTTTGTTTTCTCTTTTTTTTTTCTTAGCAAGATATACCAGAGCAGATTTTCCCAAAGAGGTATCCTTTTTCAAATCCCATGTATTCTTGATAGATGAACGAAAGGATCTAAGCTAAAGAAAAAAGGGACAGACAGATGGACGAGCGAATGGTGCGCTTCCCTACCTCAAGGAAACAAACAACAATTTACATTTTAAACCCTCCACCATAGGATGGGGGTATACTAATTTCGTCATTCTGTTTGTAACTACTCGAAATATGTGTCTAAACCCCATTACGTATATGTATACTTGATCGTGGTGAGATTTTATGTCGATCTAGCCATGTCCGTTCGTCTGTCTGTCTGACCTTCTGTCTGTCCTTCCGTCTGTCTGTCGAAAGCACGCTAACTTTCGAAGGAGTAAAGCTAGCCGCTTGAAATTTTGCACAAATACTAGTTATTAACGTAGGTCGGTTGAGATTGTAAATGCGTCATATCGGTCCAGGTTTTGATATAGCTGCCATATAATCCGATCTTGGGTCTTGACTTCTTCAGCCTCTAGAGAGCGCAATTGTTAACCGATTGGAATGAAATTTTGCACGACGTGTGTCGCTATGACTTCCAACAACTGTGATAAGTATGGTCCAAATCGGTTCATAACCTGATATAGCTGCCATATAAACCGATCTTGGGTCTTGATTTCTTGAGCCTATAGAGGGCGCAATTCTTAACCGATTGGAATGAAATTTCGCACGAAGTGTTTTGTTATGACTTCCAACAACTGTGCTAAGTATGGTTCAAATCGGTTCACAACCTGATATAGCTGCATTATAAACCGATCTTGGGTCTTGACTTCTTGAGCCTCTAGAGGGCGCAATTCTTAACCGATTGGAATGAAATTTTGCACAACGTGTTTTTTTACAATGTCCAAAAACTGTGCTATGTATGGTTTAAATCGGTTAATAACCTTATATAGCTGCCATGTAATCCGATCTTAGGTCTTGACTTCTTGAGACTCTAGAGGGCGCAATTCTTATCCCATTGGAATGAAATTTTGCACGACGTGTTTTGTTGTGATATCCAACAACCATGTCAAGTATGGTCCAAGTCGGTCCATAATCTGATATAGCTGCCATATAAACCGATCTTGGGTCTTGACTTCTTGAGACTCTAGAGGGCGCAATTCTTAACCGATTGAAATGAAATTTTGCAAGAAGTATTTTGTTATGACTTCCAACAACTGCGCCAATTATAATTCAAATCGGTTCATAACCTGATATAGCTGCATTATAAACCGATCTTGGGTCTTGACTTCTAGAGCCTCTAGAGTGCGCAATTCTTAACCGATTGAAATGAAATCTTGCACGATATGTTTTGTTGTGATATCCAACAACTATGTCAAGTATGGTCCAAGTCGGTCCATAACCTGATATAGCTGCCATATAAACCGATCTTGGTTCTTGACTTCTTGAGCCTCTAGAGGGGGCAATTCTTATCCGATTACAAAGAAGTTTTGCACGAAGTGTTTTGTTATGATATCCAATAACTGTGTCAAGTATGGTCCAAATCTGCTTATAACCTGATATACCTGCCATGTAAACCGATCTTGGGTCTTGACTTCTTGAGCCCCTAGAGGGCGCTTTTCTTATCCGATTTGGTTGAAATTTTGCATGACGTATTTTATTAAGACTTTCAACAACAGTGCCAAATAATGTTCAAATCGGTTCATAACCTGATATAGCTGCCATTGAAATCGATCTGGGATCTTGACTTCTTGAGCCGCTAGAGGTCGCAATTATTATCCGATTTGCCTGAAATTTTGTACGACGGATCCTCCCATGACCATCAACTTTTGTGTTTATTATGATCTGAATCGATCTATAGCCTGATACAGCTCCCATATAAATCGATCTCTCTCTATTTTACTTCTTGAGCCCCCCAAAGGGCGCAATTCTTATTCGAATTGACTGACATTTTACACAAGTCTCCAACATATAATTTAATTGTGGTCCGAACCGGACCATATCTTGGTATCGCTCTAACCACAGAGCAAATCTTTTCTTTCATCCTTTTTTTGCCTAAGAAGAGATGCCGGGAAAAGAACTCGACAAATGCGATCCATGGTGGAGGGTATATAAGATTCGGCTCGGCCGAACTTGACACGCTTTTACTTTTTTCATACTTTTTTGTTTGTGTGTGCAGATTTTCATTTTCATATTCATGTTCATTTTGCTGTTTTTTTCTTTACATTTTTGTTGTTGTTACTTGGTATCCTTAAAAGTTTTATGGTTATTTTATGAACATGAAAAAAATAATAATTGGTCCTCAGTATTTCTTGTTGGATGCGTAGAAATAAACCCACGCACTCCAGCTACATCTATCTGACCGATTTAGTGTGAGAAACAACATCAGTTAACATGACAATAGGACATGGTTTGTAGCCCAAACAGCCAACCAACCAACCAACCACTTTGCTTGATAAATCACTTCGTAGGGACTGCATCCGGTTATTTTCTTCTTTTTGTATATCCTTTTAGTTGCCTTTTCAAGGGTTTAGAATTGGTAGACCCTAATGCAAATGTATTTACAGCAAAGAGGTAAACACCCCTAATCTAATTTACTAAAAACTAGGATATGCTTTGGAATTGAAAAGATTCGTAGGTTGCTATTTATATATGAAGATAAAAAGTTTGTGAGATTGAGATATGTGGCTAAGGCTACACCGAGCTTGTATGACCATTGTGTGGGGGTCGTAGTTTCGATTCCCTCCCAGGGGCTTTGTTCTGTAACTATTCTGGTTATAACAATTTCGGATAACTAGTTTCCCATTGGTCTTTCCATTCGAGTTTTAGTCGACTCTTGCCAACTTTTCCCATATTCTACTTCACCTATGATTGACCTACTAAATTTTGTGAGTGGGGACAGCACTCATTGATGTGAGAGAAGTATCATCACTTTTCCCTAATGAAACTTTCGCGAGCAAACTTGCTTTCCATACATTTTTGTAGTATTTACTTGTGTTCAAATTCAAATGCCAGTCGTTCATACAGGCTGTACTTGGCTTTTTTTAAATAATGCCTCCATTCATTGAATAATCAGTAATTTCTTAGTGTGTTTTGTTGGGAATATGTTTTCTCAAATGAGCTTCAAGATAATTTTTTATGTTCTCCAATGTCTTCATACTTGAATACACTTCTCATTATACAAGTAGCAATCCTTGCAAGTATGCTGGAATAATCACATATAAACATACAACATATAAAATCCTTAATGGTATGTGTGAGGAAATGATGAATGACTTTTGCTTAGACTAATGTCACTTGTGTTCACTCTAATGACAATCTTAAGTGAAGGACATTTTTACAGCATCGTTTTGCTAATCTCTAAAGGAAATTTACCATTTGAAGATTATATTTGTTATTTTTTGCAGATCCTTTATTTTTATACCCTCCACCATGGGATGGGGGTATTCGTCATTTTGTTTGTAACACCCCGAAATATGCGTCTGAAACTCCATAAAGTATTGGGTTGCCCAAAAAGTAATTGCGGATTTTTTAAAAGAAAGTAAATGCATTTTTAATAAAACTTAGAATGAACTTTAATCAAATATACTTTTTTACGCTTTTTTTCTAAAGCAAGCTAAAAGTTACAGTTGATAACTGTCAGTTGATAAAAATCCACAATTACTTTTTGTGCAACCCAATATATATATATTCTTGATCGTCGTGACATTTTATGTCGATCTAACCATATGTCCGTCCGTCCGTCCGTCTGTCTGTCAAAAGCACGCTAACTTTCAAAGGAGTAAAGCTAGCCGCTTGAAATTTTGCACAAATACTTCTTATGGGTGTAGGTAGGTTGGGATTATTAAAGGGCCGTATCGGTCCATGTTTTGATATAGCTGCCATATAAACCGATCTTGGGACTTGACTTCTTAGGCCTCTAGAGGGCCTAATCCGATTTGACCGAAATTTTGCATGACGTATTTCGTCACAACTTCTAACAACTTTGCCAATTATGGTTCAAACCGATCCATAACCTGATATAGCTGCCATATAAACCGATCTTGGGTCTTGACTTCTTGAGCCTCTAGAGGGCGCAATTCTTATCCGATTGGAATGACATTTTACACGACTTGTTTCGCTACGATTTCCAACAACTGTGCTAAGTTAGGTTCAAATCGGTCAATAACCTGATATAGCTGCCATATAAACCAATCTTGGGTCTTGACTTCTTGAGCCTCTAGAGGGCGCAATTCTTATCCGATTGCAATGAAATTTTGCACGACGTATTTTGTTATAATATCCAACAACTGTGATAAGTTTGGTTAAAATCCGTGCATAACCTGGTAAAGCTGCCACATAAATCAATCTGTGATCTTGACTTCTTAGGCCTCTAGAGGGCGCAATTTTTATCCGATTTGGCTGACATTTTTCATGAGGTGTTTTGTTTTGACTTCCAAAAACTGTGTTTGGTACGGTTTAAGTCGGTACATAACCTGATATAGCTGCCACATAAACCGCTGTGGGATCTTGACTGCTTAAGCCTTTAAAGGGCTTAACTCCTATACGATTTGGCTGAAGTTTTGTACAACGGCTTCTCCCATGACCTTCAATATACGTGCCTAAAATGGTCTGAATCGATCTATAGCTTGATACAGCTCCCATATAAGCCCTCCTCCATCGCCCATCTCCCAATTATGTTTCTTGGGCCCCTACAAGGCGCAATTCGTATTCGAATGGACTGAAGTATTACCCAATGACTTTTCCCGTGGTCTTCAACATTTAATTCATTTTTGATCTGAATCGGACTATAACTTGATGTAGCTCCAAAAGCGAACAATTCTTATCTATTATTCTTGGTTTGCCTAAAAAGAGATACCGCGCAAAGAACTCGTCCAATGCGATCCATGGTGGAGCGTATACAAGATTCGGCCCTTCCTAACCTGTTTTCCCTAGACAGGTTAAGCTCGAAGATGTGCTATATCGGTATTTACCAAAGTTCGGCCGTGCCAACCTGAATACCATTTTACTTGTCACTTAAGTTTAGTCCTTACCTTGCTCTTTGAAATGGTCCAAATAGAAAATTTCATTAGTTTGACATCTGAGGAATTGAATATGAAGTTCGAAACATGATTTACTAGGAATTTTTGGTTAAGTTTTTGGGTAAGACCACCCGGCTTCAAAATAGCTTCCAAAATGTTTTCCCGACATTAGGTCTCATTTACTTTAACGCCACGCTGAAAATGGTTGAAGAGCACCGATCGGCAATTAAAAGCTGCACACACTATCACTTGAGACGAAAATTTACTTCGGGTTGCCACGCTCGATGAATTTGCTCGTTCGAATTTATCTCTCTTTTAAAAGGCACACGACTAAGTCCCCTTTAAAACTTGAAAAACTTTTCCTTGAGTTCGTTTTTCATTTTATGTTGGATCCTTTCACGGGGGATTTTGAGATCTTTTGACATTTGATTGCCACTACGGCAAAGATATCGTTGAATTCGAGCATTCACAGAGTGAAGCATTTCAGGTGTTGTTGCAGTTTGTTTTTTGGACCACCGCCAAGGAGTTTGACAACGCTACCAGTATCATTGAAACGATTCATGGTGCGATGCACAAACAATTTGTTCACTTTGAGGTGTTTGAGTTCGCCGACAATAGTCGGTTGTATATAGACGAAATTTTACTTGGGGTTGCCACGCTCGATGAAAATGGTTGAAGAGCAGCGATTGGCAGTCAAAGCTGCACACACTATCACTTGAGACGAAAATTTACTTCGGGTTACCGTTCTCGTGAGTGCCTTCGGTTTACTAGACACAATCATTTTGGGAGTTTATGAATTGGTCAATTTCTTGTCATTAAACATGGTGTACGGAAAATCACCAGCAGATCATCAACTCCTTTACTCTTTCGAATTTATCTCTCTTTTAAAAGGCACACGATCTAAGTGCCCTTTAAAACTTGAAAGGCTTTTCCTTGAGTTCGTTTTTCATTTTATGTTGCATCCTTTCACGGGGGATTTTCAGATCTTTAGACATTTGATTCGAGCCTTCACTTCATTTCAGTTGTTGTTGCAGTTTGTTTTTTGGACCACCACCAAGGAGTTTGTCAACGCTACCAGTATGATTGAAAAGTTTTATGGTGCGATACACAAACATTTTGTTCACTTTGAGGTGTTTGAGTTCGCCGACAATAGTCGGTTGTAAATTTCCTGCCAATTATAAGGCAAATGCACTATAACTATTGAACCCCATCACGAATAACTTGTTTTTTTAAATAAATCCTGAAGCAAATGCTTTTGGTGGCTTACAAACAACAAAATGAGCTGTCAGTGAAAATCCAGTGTGAGTTTGGTAAGACAGTATAGTCTCGCTAATATTTCTTATTTCATAGATTTGTTCCTTTAGACAACTTCTATGCAAACATTGGAAGGAACTTTAAGCAATTATAGTTTTAAGGTGTTTATGACTCAAAACAGCATCCTTTTTCAGCCTTTGGTTGTGAGAGCCAAAAAAATTCCCCATAAGAAATTTTTTCCACTTTAACAAAATTTTTTTTGTTAAATAATTAATAAAGTACCAGCGTTCAGCGACTGTCGTTAAAACTTTTTAATTATTTTCCAAACTATTTTATTTTATATCTAATTTTACATCATACTCCACAGGGACATGGACATTTTATGTGGCGTTCTTAAATTTTACGACATAAAAGTTGATAAACTTGAATTACCTACGCCATCATATCACAATAAAAACTTGTTGCCCTTTTTAGCGACAAAAGGAGCAGGAGAAGTGCACAATGCTAAAGACTTGTCGCTATGAAGCAGAGATCGTTGCCCTTTTAAGGCTTTGTGGCTCTTCTATATGGGTGACAAGTTGGAAATCAACTTCAATCCGTTTTATATCCCAGTATTTATGGCTTCGTCTTGACTGCATAAATGAAATTGACCCCTTAATGTTTATTTTAGTGTCAGCGTATAATAGAGCTTAAGCGCATAATTCTCCCCTCATGCCACTAACACAATCGACTTTCCTAAGGTCCTGCTGCATACACACACACACACTCGTAAACTTTAAGGCCATCCTTTTCATTTAAAGTTTGCTTTTCGGGTGTTGAGCCCTTTCTTCGTGGGCCATTTTGTATGGCAATTGGTGATGATGTCAACGACAAGAATCTCGTTCGGCAATAATCCTTTGCTTAAAACGAGGGGGGAGAGAGGGAGCGTAGCAGAGATTCGTTCATGGCTAGCAGTAAATCCGTTTAAAAGTCCAACTCCCGAGGGGCTTTATTTGCCGTTAATTTGTTGAGTTATTCGTGCAAACTCTTGCCTCCCGCCCTAACCGCTGCTATTTTTTTCGACACCGCTATTGTTTTTAATAATTTTATAAACCCTTCCTCTGTCGGCTGCCTGTGCCAAATTAGCTTTGCCATGGGCTGAAGGGCAAACAAACAACGAGCCCAAGGATGAGCATTATTTATTCCATATCGCATGTTACACGTCCTGGTGCTTGAGCTTGAGCCCCTGCTCATCCTGTGTGTCATCCTGCTGGCCCAGCCAGAATGCAGAAATGAAGAATGAGTGATTTTTATGTTAGTGACACGTGTTGTGTAAGCCCCCCTCCCTCTCTCACTCTCTCTTGCTCACTCTTTTGTGGTGTGTTTGATGTTGTTGCTGTTGTATTGAAATGAAGCAGCATTTTAATGACCTTTTAATAAGGGTTGTCAGTAGCGAGTCTCACCAACAAGCCAGCCAATGTTGCTGCCACCGCATTACATCTTGAGCCCAACGCTCAAGCGCTGCTTGTTAACGTGATGTGCTTGTAATGACTTCTTACCACGGTGACATCGAATAAAATGTCCTTGCCTAATGATAGGTGAGAAGGGTTAATTTGCATAAGCAAATAAATCCTTACGTGGTTTTATCTACCCATTTGTCGCTGCTTATGAGCACTCTCTCGCCGACTCTCAACGAGGGTGACCAAGCAAGCAACCAACATCTAATTGTGCTGGCGGCTTTGCAACGGGGGACTTCAAGGACCCCTTCGAGCGCTAATAAAAGGCGTGTAACTGAAGTTTCACTAATTGGATTTGGGGGGCGGTTAATGCAAATTTTGGTCAGATTTTCAATTATGCGTTTGGCTTCGAGTGTTATGGACATGTGTTAGTGGCAATTCAATAATCGAAAGTTTAAGAGGAGAAGACGGTGCGAGAGATTTCAACAGACATGGTTGTTAACCAAGTGCGTGGAACATTTTTTTTTTAATGATTTATTGGGAACATTTTGGTAAACTTTAGGTAATGCATTTTGGCTCCCCGTATCCGAGTTGGTAGCGTGCTTCGATTCCCGCCAGAAGCCTTGGTCTGTCGCTACTGTGGTACCACAATGGACTTAAAGTTGTCTTAGTGAGTCTTTAACTAACCTAGGAAATGCATGCCGTTTGCATGCTGCATTAATGTGGGGTTTCCTGGGAAGCATGTCAGCGATTTACATCCTATGTTAGATGGTGATGATCTTCCAAGTCAATACTGGCAATTTTTGAGAATTTTTCAGTCTAGTAAAACATGCCTTAAAAAGAGTTTAAGGTTAACTACCTGCAGCTCGAGATCAAATGCTATAAACGCTTCCTGAATATTCTTCCTTCATTCGTAACGGATTGAGATTCTTGCCTCACAAATGTTTGGCGCTCATAAAACAGCAACTATTGATGAACCATGTTGAAGAGCCACTTATATCTCCGCTAAAGTAACAACAAAATCTTTAAGCCACATCGGCTTAAATTTGTCCCCTATAGTTGCTCAAGCAATTAAATCGCAATACGCCATCATGCACCGAGTAGTGGTGAAAAATGTTCGGCCGTTAAGCTTTGGGTTAGATTGAAAAGAGGGTGCAGATATTAATCCGCCCCATGCCACTATGGACATACACTTAAGCCAGTAATCGAGAAAACTAAAAAGTAACCTCTAAAAAGTAAATTTTAAGTTAGGAATTCAGTGCTCCTTACATAATTCTTAATTGTTATCGATACCACTCCCCTAAGTTAGTTCATGTCTGATATTGTGTCTTCACCTAAGTGCCGGTATCTGTTAGACGCGAAAGCCGGGCAATGACAAAGGAAATGCCCCAACGTTTCATCATCTTCCCCACATGTCCTACACATGCTATCACTCGCCGCACCGATTTTACATAGGAGAGCCCCTGCTTCCTTTCAGTAACAGCCTCGTCTTCTCGCGATCTGAATCCCCCCGTAGGATTTTCGCCGCCCTACCGACCGTTTCACTGTTCCACAATGTTGCATGTGCATTCATCGCCCACTCCCTTAACTCGGACTGCGTCGACCCGAAAGGCTTCGGGTTAACCAAGTTTATCGCCGGCAGTCCTCTGGCCTTCACCGCCAAATCGTCTGCCCTTTCATTTCCCCTTACTCCGTTATGGTCCGGCATCCAAACGATGCGGATTTTGCCATCCTCAGAGAAGGCGTTAATCTCCTTCTTTCACTGCAAGACTGTTCGTGGCCTTGCCGTCCTGGTTGTTATTGCCCTTATGGGAATTTTACTGTCCGTGAAGATGTTCACACTTGACGTCACACCACTTCACACATTCCGTGATCGCCCGTATCTCCGCCTGCAGGACCGTTTTATGGTCAGGCAGTCTAAAACTGATCTCAGTCCCTGGGTTCTCAATGTAAACCCCCAGGCCCGCTTTGTCCTCTAGCTTTGATCTATCCGTGTAACATGATCTTCCAGATGGCAATACTAGGGTTCCGTCAGCACAAGACTATGCCGCTGGCAGCAGTGCCTCGGACTAGACTTCAAAATTCATCTCAGGTATGCGATCGGAAACCTTTTCCCTTGGCATGAGCTGCTCCCATCCTCAACCCATTCTCCCATCGCCTTAAGTCTCTGTATGTCAATGGGTCGGATATCTAGAATAGTCTCCAGTGTCGTAGAGGACGTGGTCCTCATTGCTCCGTCTATTCCAAGACAACATGTTCTCTGAACTTGTTGAATGGTCCGTTTAGCTTTACTCCACCGTTAAGCTCTACTTCACCGAAAGTTCGGATATACCTAGGTAGGGATTTACCTAGGTAGGGATATACCTAGGTAGGGATATACATAGGTAGGGATATACCTAGGTAGGGATCACAAAATGGTGGGGATTTCAACTCGTCTCATACTGCTATAGACATTCATCTAATCCAGTAATCGAAAAGTTAAAGTAAGTTCAAGAAATCTGGACACCTGGGTTGTTTCAAGTCTGGCATCGCGTTCGAAATTTTTCACCCGGGGAATGCGCTCATATCGTAAAAAATTCTGCAAAATATCGTCATTAGTAGTCCTATGTGTTCTTTAATGACGCACAGTGGGCCAAAAGGCAAAAAAAAGGAAACAAGTCGACAACTTATTATCAGTTGATCTTAGCGGCGCAAATTGTCCTAGACATTTGTAGAGGAGGACAAAGTGCTAAGTTCGGCCGGGCCGAATCTTATATACCCTCCACCATGGGTCGCATTTATCGAGTTCTTTGCGTGTTATCTCTTTTTAGACAAACAAAGAATTATGAATAAGAACTGTTATGCTGTTGGAGCTATATCAAGTTATAGTCCAATTCGGACCATAAATGAATGCTGAACATTGTAGAAGACTCACTTCATTCAGATAAGAATTGCACCTTGTTGGGGCTCAAGAAGCCAAATCGGAAGATCGGTATATATGGGAACGGTATCAAGCTATAGATCGATTCGGACCATGAGAATAGCGTCCTCTAGAGGATCAAGAAATCAAGATCCAAGATCGGTTTATATAACAGCTATATACCAGATTATGAACCTTAGCACAGTTGTTGAAAGTGATACCAAAACACTACGTGCAAAATTTCAGTCAAATCGGCCGAGAATTGCGCCCTCTAGAGGGTCAAGAAATCAAGACACATGATCTGTTTATATGGCAGCTATATCAAAACATGGACCGATTTGAACCATACTTAGCACAGTAATTGGAAGTGACACCAAAACACCACGTGCAAAAGTACAGTCAAATCGGACGAGAATTGCGCCCTCTAGAGGCTCAAGAAGTCAAGACCCCAGATCGGTTTATACGGCAGTTATACCAGGTTATGAACCGATTTGATCCATACTAAGCACAGCTGTTGAAAGTGATATCAGAACACCAGGTGCAAAATTTCAGTGAAATCGGTCGAGAATTGCGCCCTCTAGAGGCTCAAGAAGTCTAAACCCCTGATCGTTTTATATGGTAGCTTTATAAAAACATGGACCGATTTGGCCCATTTTTAATCCGAACTGACCTACACAAAAAAGGAAGTATTTGTACAAGATTTGAAGCGCCTAGCTTTTCTCCTTTGAAAGTTAGCGTGCTTTCAACAGTCAGACGGACGGACGGACATGGCTAGATCGATTTGAAATGTCAAGACGATCAAGAATATATATACTCTATGGGGTCTTAGACGCATTTTTGGAGATGTTACAAACAGAATAACGAAATTAGTTTACCCCCATCCTATGGTGGCAAATTGCAAAATTTGCCCTTGAACATTCCCCTAAGGAACAGGGGCAAACTTCTCACCTATCAATGAGTGCAGTCCGATTGAAGTTTTAGCTTAATGATAAGGGCCTCCTTTTTATAGCCGAGTCCGGACGGCGTGCCGCAGTGCGACACCTCTTTGGAGAGAAGTTTTACATGGCATGTACATACACATGTTGCCAGCATTAGGAGGGGAAAACCAACGCTGAAAATTTGTTGTCTGATGAACTCGCCAGGATTTGAACTCAGGTGTTCAGTGTCATTGGCGGACATGCTAACCTCTGCGCTACGGTGGCCTCCTTTATACCCTATAATGGAGGGTATAAAAAATCACTGTCATGATGATCAAAAATATATACACCTTATGGGGACGTATATTTCGGGGTGTTACAATCGGAATGATGAAATAAGTACACCCCCCTCCTATGGTGGAGGGCTTAAAGTAAAAGGAAACCCTCTGAAAACCCAAATCCCATTTTTACTGATTCTCATCATCTTATTTTGTGGCTTTCTTTGGGTAAATGAAAATATTGCGAGGGGCTTTTACTGCCAGCAGAAAAAGAAGATGAAGAAGAGAGAGAGAGAGGACGAAAATGGAATTGAAATCATCAAAGGATTCCTTGAGAGGAAATAGACTTTATAGGGTCAAAGAATTGCACAAAATGAATTCTTAAATGAAATATGTGACCATCTCACACTTAGTTATACAACCAACTCCATGTTAAATCAACATGACATCATGTTGCTTTTATATGTTTTTGAGTTTTTTTTTACTTTGTTTTGGTTCCTGTCGTAAATATAAGATGGTTATATAGTGTGTGTGTGTGTATGTGTGTTGCTCTCTTTCGCTCTTTTACTTTTGACTGTGTGTGTCATGTTGCTTTTTACATTTTAATGTGGCATTGCTGGGCCATAAAAAAGTAGCAAAAAGGCACAAGCACCACACCGCTGACAACAAGCTTCAACCATAGATTCAAGGGGGGAGGGTGGTCCCCCCTCTCAGTGTGGAGATATTTCGGTTGCTAAAAGGAATGCTGGTTGTTTTCCTATTGGAAAACAAACGTTCGTTGTTATTTCCTACGAACGCCAGAAATATGGCCGTAGATATGTGAAAACATTTCTAAGTCCAATACAAGGGCAGAAATAACTCTAAACAAAAAACAAGTAAAAGAGGGCTAAGTTAGGCCGGGCCGAAGTTTATATACCCTCAACCATGGATTGCAAAAAAGGATATAAGAAAAGATTTGCTCTGCTATTAGAGCGATATCAAAATATGAGACCTGTATAAAATGTCAGCCCATTCGAATAAGAATTACGCCCTTTGGGGGCTCAAGAAGAAAAATAGAGAGACCCATTTATACGGGAGCTGTATCGGGCTATAGACTGATTCAGACCATAATAAACACGTATGTTGATGGTTATGAGAGGATCCGTCGTACAAAATTTCATTAAAATCGGAGAAGAATTGCGCCCTCTAGAGGCTCAAGAAGTCAAGATCCCAAATCGGTTTATATGACAGCTATATCAGGTTATGAACCGATTTGAACCATATTAAGCGCAGTTGTTGGAAATCATAACCAAATACTTCGTGCAAAAATTCATTTCAATCGGACGAGAATTGCGTCCTCTAGAGGCTCAAGAAGTCAAGACCCAAGATCGGTTTATATGGCAGCTATATCAGATTATAGAACGATTTAAACCATACTTGGCACAGTTGTTGGATATCGTAACAAAACAGGTTGTGCAAAATTTCATTCCAATCGGATAAGAATTGCGCCCTCTATAGGCTCAAGAAGTCAAGACCCAAGATCGGTTTATATGGCAGCTATATCAGATTATAGAACGATTAGAACCATACTTGGCACAGTTGTTGGATATCGTAACAAAACAGGTTGTGCAAAATTTCATTCCAATCGGATAAGAATTGCGCCCTCTATAGGCTCAAGAAGTCAAGACCCAAGATCGGTTTATATGGCAGCTATATCAAGTTATGGAGCGATTCGAACCATACAAGGCACAGTTGTTGTAAGTGATAGAAAAACACTATGTGTAAAATTTCATTCAAGTTGGATAAAAATTGCGCCCTCTAGAGGCTCAAGAATTCAAGTCCCCAGATCTTTCTATATGACAGCTATATCAGGTTATAAGCCGATTTGACCCATACTTAGCACAGTTGTTGGATATCGTAACAAAACAGGTTGTGCAAAATTTCATTCCAATCGGATAAGAATTGCGCCCTCTAGAGGCTCAAGAAGTCAAGTCCCCAGATCGGTTTATATGGCAGCTATATCAGGTTATGAACCGATTTGAACCTTATTTGGCACAGTTGTTAAAAGTCATAGCGAAATCGGTCATGCAAAATTTAGTTCCAATCGGATAAGAATTGCGCCCTCTAGAAGCTCAAGAAGTCTAGTCCCCCGATCTGTTTATATGACAGCTGTATCAGGTTATGAACCGATTTGAACCTTATTTGGCACAATTGTTGAAAGTCTTAATAAAATGCGTCATGCAAAATTTCATTCCAATCGGATAAGAATTGCGCCCTCCAGAGGCTCAAGAAGTCAAGACCCAAGATCGGTTATATGGCAGCTATATCAGATTATTGACCGATTTGAACCATATTTGGCACAGTTGATGGATATCATAACCAAATAATTCGTGCAAAATTTCATTTCAATCGGACGAGAATTGCGCCCTCTAGAGGCTCAAGAAGTCAAGACCCAAGATCGGTTTATATGGCAGCTATATCAGATTATGGAGCGATTCGAACCATACTTGGCACAGTTGTTGGATATCATAATCAAATCCTTCGTGCAAAAAATCATTTAAATCGGATAAGAAGTCAACACCCAAGATCGGTTAAATGACAGCATCTGAAAACATGGACCGATATGGCCCATGTGCAATTTTAACCGACCTATACTTATAAGAAGTATTTGTGCAAAATTTCAAGTGGCTAGCTTTACTCCTTCGGAAGTTAGCGTGCTTTCGACAGACAGACAGACGGACGGACGGACATGGCTAGTTCGACTTAAAATGTCACGACGATCATATTTCAGCATAATTCGAGGTGTTACAAACAGAATGACGAAATTAGTATACCCCCATCCTATGGTGGAGTATATAATAACAAACCAACACACATGGACATACACACACACACATACACACACTGGCACAAACTTAGCAAAGGATGACATGCCCACACATACATACATATATTTATTTTATTATCTATGAATAAAAATAACAATAGCAATAAAACAAATAAATAAGTCAACAATGGGGTCCAACACACACACACTAACACACACACACACACACAAACACACACCTATAAGCCCAAAAGGCCAAAGTGAAATAATGATGGGTTGTTTGTTTTGCTTGTTTTATATATGCCAATATAAAAAGAATTGAAAAAACAAAATAATTTAAGAAAAACAATCTACATTTCATTAAATATTTTCCACAACAACTGTCAGATGTATGCCAGCCATTAAAGCTGCTAATTGACATTATTTTTGTAGTGTTGTGTTTTTTTACAGATTTTTTAATGACTGCCTTTGAATTAAAATTGAACTCAATTAAATTGACTTTTTGTCATATTTCTCATCTACTTTTGTTTTGTTTGTTTGTTTGTTTGTTTCATTGCAGGTGGGTAAACGTAAACTATTTGAATTATTGATATATTCAATATCATAGAAAAACAATCAGATCCGTGTATGTGTGTGAGCTACAACAAAAACGCCAGAGCATTGATATCAGAATCTACTCAAATATTTAAGGTATTTATATTTTATTTATTCACAAAAACAAAAAAAAAAAACTCATTTGCAATTGGCTGTTGTTTATGTTATTGTTATGCTTATCGAATAAGGCATTGAAAGCCGACCGCTGTATTCACCACATTTAGCTGCAATTAATGGTTTATGGGTATTTGCATATCATGGAGTTTGTTGCTATGGTAAATTTCTATGCGGTTAATGGCGGAGGGGGCTTCTGAGATTATCGAGTGCCAGCCTAGGCTAGATTTAAGGTGGCAATCTGCTATGAGACTCTCTCAGACTTATTCCTCCACTGTGCTACCACAGAACTACCGTTGAACCATCCAGATCGCTTTAAAAAGCCCAACAACTTGCGAATATTCACATCTTCTAAATCAGACAAGTCCTCCAAGAAATGAGAACCTAAAGTGGGACTCCTTCTGACTGCCAGTGCGGAACACACACACAGACGATGTTCTATAATCTCCTCTTCCTCGAAAACCTCACACCATCTACAAAAGTTGTAACTGGCAACCCTTAGTCTATCAGCATGTTTTCCGATCAGACAGCAACCTGCGATGACAATGACTGAGATGTCTGTTTTGGCCAGCTATAGCAAGCCGATAAACCTTTTCAAGACAACCCTTAGTCTATCAGCATGTTTTCCCATCAGACAGCAACCTGTCATTGCAATGACTGAGATGTCTGTTCTAGCCAGCGATAGCATGCCGATAAACCTTTTCAAGACCAGATTTGACAACATAATTTTGGAGTGTTCACAACTCCCACCAACCCTCAGTCTATCAGCATGTTTTCCAATCAGAGAGTGAGCTGTGATGATAGACACAATGGCTGAGGTGTCTGTTCTAGCCAGCGACAGCAAACTGATAAACATTTTTATACCCTCCACCATAGGAGGGGGGTATACTAATTTCGTCATAAAATGTCGTCGTGACATTTTATGTCGATCTAGCCATGTCCGTCCACCTGTCCGTCCGTCTGTCTGCCGAAAGCACGCGAACTTTCAAAGGAGTAAAACTTGCTGCTTGAAATATTGCACAAATACTTGTTATAGGTGTAGGTCGGTTGAAATTGTAAATGGGCCTTATCGGCCAATGTTTCGATGTAGCTGCCCTATAAACCGATCTTGGGTCTTGATTTCTTGAGCCTCTAGAGAGCGCAATTCTTATCCGATTGGAATGACATTTTGTACGACTTGTTTTGTTATGGTATCCAACAACTGTGCCAAGTATGGTTCAAATCGGTTCATAACCTGATATAGCTGCTATATAAACCGATCTGGGGACTTGACTTCTTGAGCCTCTAGAGGGCGCAATTCTTCTCCGATTGGAATGAAACTTTGTGGGATGTGTTCCGCTATGACTTCCAACAACTGTGCTCAATTATGTTCAAATCGGTCAGTAACCTGGTATAGCTGCAATATAAACCTATCTGGGATCTTGACTTCTTGAGCCTCTAAAGGGCGCAATTCTTATTCGATTTGAATGAAATTTTGCACGAAGTATTTTGTTATGATATTCAACAACTGTGCCAAGTATGGTTCAAATCGGTCCATAACCTGATATAGCTGTCATATAAACCGATCGGGGGACTTGACTTCTTGAGCCTCTAGAGGGCGCAATTCTTATCCGATATAATGAAATTTTGCACGAAATATTTTGTTATGATATTCAAAAACTGTGCCAAGTATGGTTCAAATCGGTTCATAATCTGATATAGCTATCATATAAACCGATCTTTGGTCTTGACTTCTTGAGCTTCCAGAGGGCGCAATTCCTATCCGATTTGGGAGAAATTTTGCATGACGTATTTAAATATCATTTTTCAACAACTGTACCAAGTATGGTTCAAATCGGTCCATGACCTGATATAGCTGTCATATAAACCGATCGGGCGACTTGACCTTTTGAGCCTCTAGAGGGCGCAATTCTTATCCGATTTAAATGAAATTTTGCACGACGTGCTCTGTTATGATATTCAATAACTGTGCGAAGTATGGTTCAAATCGGTTAATAACCTGATATAGCTTCCATATAAACCGATCGTGGGACTTGACTTCTTGGGCCTCTAGAGGGCGCAATTCGTAACCGATTTGAATGAAATTTTGCAGGCAGTATTTTGTTATGATATTCAATAACTGTGCCAGGTATGGTTCAAATCGGTCCATAACCTGAAATAGCTGCCATATCAACCTATCTGGGATCTTGACTTCTTAAGCCTCTAGAGGTCGCAATTATTATCCGATTTGACTGAAACTTTGTACGATGGATCCTTTCATGACTATCAGCTTACGTTTTTATTGTAGTCTGAATCGGTCTATAGCCCAATACTGCTCTCATATAAATCGATCTCTCTATTTTACTTCTTTAGCCTCTAGAGGGCGCAATTCTGATTCGAATTGGCTGACATTTTACGCAGGTCTCCAACATATAATTTAATTGTTGTCCGAACCGGACCATATCTTGATGTCGCTCTAATAGCAGAGCAAATCCTTCCTTTTATCCTTTTTTTGCCTAAGAAGAGATACCGGGAAAAGAACTCGACAAATGCGATCCATGGTGGAGGGTATATAAGATTCGGCCCGGCCGAACTTGGCATGCTTTTACTTGTTATACCCTACACCACTACTGTGGTACAGGGTATTATAACTTAGTGCATTTTTTTGTGACTTCCAATAGGAAGAGAGATGGACCCATTGTTAAGTATACCGATCGACTCAGAATCACTTTCTGATTCGATTTAGCTATGTCTGTCCGTCTGTCTGTTGTTTCTAGGTTTTTTCTAGTCTCGCATGCTCGTCCGCTCTGTAATATCTCTATGATCCTGCACCCAGCACAGGTTACTTTTGAAACATTCAGTCATCTCGTTGAGAGATCTGCGACAGTCGAGGGCAGTGTTTGCTTGATACCCATTACAGTGGTTGGGTAACCTTCTCGGAATGACCAGTCCCAGTCTAAAGCTCATCTGGTCATAGTTCTAATTGGTTCAGGAATAGTGGTACGGTTCTTATTATCTAAAAGCGGATCAGGCAATGTGTAATTGACTCTGCCGGGAACATCAAGCATTGTATTGGGTTGCCCAAAAAGTAATTGCGGATTTTTTAAAAGAAAGTAAATGCATTTTTAATTAAACTTAGAATGAACTTTAATCAAATATACTTTTTTTACACTTTTTTTCTAAAGCAAGCTAAAAGTAACAGCTGATAACTGACAGAAGAAAGAATGCAATTACAGAGTCACAAGCTGTGAAAAAATTTGTCAACGCCGACTATATAAAAAATCCGCAATTACTTTTTGGGCAACCCAATATTAAGGATAACACTGTGTCCTTAACCGCCACAAGGCCAAAGAGAAGGCTCTATTTGCCTTACACCAGTGATGGCAGCAATTTGTCTAGCCACATTGTCCAGAGGCATTAAGGCATTATTTTCAGTGCACTAAATAGTGCCGTCCTGAGTGTGGCTACCACTCAGGCCACTCGTTTGATTCCGGTTAAGTTTTGAACAGTAGGTGGACTTTTGGAGTGCCGTCCACCAGTCTACAACACCATATAGTATTATAGGTCTGACAAGTCCATTATACACTCAGTGTAATCCAAATCGATTCATATCCTGATATAGCTCACATATAAACCGATTTTGGTTCTTGATTTCTTGAGCCGCTAGAGGGCGCAATTACTAACTGATTTGGCTGAACCTTTGCATAAAGTTTTATATTTTGATGTCCAACAACTATGCTTAGTATTATGATCCAAATCGTTTCATTACCTACCTCTAGCTCCCATATAAACCGATTTCGGATCTTGATTTCTTGAGCCGCTAGAGGGCGCAATTATTTGTCGATTTGGCTGAAATTTTCCATGAAGTATTTTATTATGTCTTTCAACAGCTGTGATAATTATGGTCTGAATTGATTTATAACCTGTATAGTCCCGATATAAACCGATTTTGGGACTTGATTTCTTGAGCCGCCAGAGGGCGCAATTACTAACTGATTTGGCTGAACCTTTGCATAAAGTGTTATATTTTGATGTCCAACAACTAAATCGCTTCATAACCCGACATAGCTCCCATATAAACTGATTTCCGATCTTGATGTCTTGAGCCGCTAGAGGGCGCAATTATTTGTCGATTTGGCTGAAATTTAGCATAAAGTATTTTATTATGTCTTTCAACAGCTGCGATAATTATGGTCTAAATCGATTTGTAACCTGGTATAGTTCCCATATAAACCGACTTTGGGTCTTGACTTCTTGAGCCGCTAGAGGGCGCAATTACTAACAGATTTGACTGAAATTTTGCATGAAGTGTTTGGTTTTGATTTTCAACAACTATGCAAAGTATGGTCTAAATTGGTTTGCAACCTGATATAGCTGCCATATAAACCGATCACGGAACTTGACTTCTTGAGCCGCTAGAGGGCGCAATTATTATCCGATTTGGCTGAAATTTTCTATAAAGTATTTTATTATGTCTTTGGCTGAAATTTTGCACTTGTTCTATGACCTTTAAAATACGTTTTGAATATGGTCCTAATCGGTCCATAGCCGATTATAGCTCCCACATAACCAGATCTCGCAATTTTATTTATTTAGCCACTTTAGGGCTCAATTCTTTACCAATTTGGCTGAAATTTGACACAATGAATTCCACTTTGGTCTCCAACAGCCAATCCAAGTATGGCCCTAATCGGTTCATTACTTGGTATAGCTCAAATAGCATAGCAATTCTTATCCATTATCCTTTGTTTGCTTATAAAGAGATATCGGCCAAAGAACTTGACAAATGCAACCCATGGTGTAGGGTAAATAAGATTCGTCCGGGCTGAACTTAGCAAGCTTTGACTTGTTTCTGGCTTAATGGGTTTGTCATGAAGCAAAATATGCTTTATTAGTGAGGTGAAAATTCACATGTGCTTCACCCGTCAATACTTCATTCGCAAACAATAACTTTGATGTGGCTTGCATGCTGGCGGCGTCATTGGGTAATACTTCTTCATCTAAGATGCCAGTGGTCACGTTACCGTGAATGGACAATGCTATCTCACCATGCTCACTGATTATTTTTGGACTGAATTGGAAGAGATGAACCTAGATGACATGTGGTTTCAATGGGTCGCGGCCGTAACGTTAGACGTTACAATGGATTTCTTGAAGAGTAAGTGTGGTGAGTCAAGTCCTTACTGGAAAACCCTATAGGTTCGGCCTTGTGTTACTTACTGTGTGTGAACGATACCTTCTACTTTGATCAATTATTAATGTTGTAACAATTTTGCCTCAAAAATTTTAAGAAACAAAGTCGTTATAAGTAATTGCGGAATTTTCATGTAGTCGGCGTTGACAAATTTTTTCACAGCTTGTGACTCTGTAATTGCATTCTTTCTTCTGTCAGTTATCAGCTGTTACTTTTAGCTTGTTTTAGAAAAAAAGTGTAAAAAAAGTATATTTGATTAAAGTTCATTCTAAGTTTTATTAAAAATGCATTTACTTTCTTTTAAAAAATCCGCAATTACTTTTTGGGCAACCCAATACAACGTTATTCCTTTTATTATCAAGTTTGAGGGGTATTGATAGCACTTTTAATTAATTTTCCAAGGACTTACAAATTGCCCTATATAGAGTTTATGTGTTTTCCATTTTCAATATAAAAGCTGTTTTCGATGTGGTGCACAACATGAAGCACACACATGTTTTCATTTAACTCTAGATTTATCTGTTCTTTTTAATCCGTTTCCAGCATGTGTTTATAGCTCAAGTCTCTGTTACACTACAATGTGTGAATTGTCTGCTTTCAGCAGTGCCATTTGTTTGGCCAAACAACCAAAACGAAGTGGAAGTGGAAGTACGCCGTTTAATGAGTGTAGATGACTATGATGGTGCTACAAATTGACATTTGCTGCTGTTTTATGATCATTTGGCTTCATTAAAGTGACACTTTTAAAGTGATCCAAGTGTTTGTTCGTCATGTCACTGCCATGCGATGCTGAAGCAGTTTAACTATCAATAGGGGGGGTAACAGAGGCAAATAGGGGATTGGAAGCGCTGCCATCCAGCACACTACCATAGATGGGTGTTAATGATGATGACTATGTCATTGTAAGGCTTCCACACTACTCCAGAAACTAGGAAAAGAAACTGTCAGTGGCGCATAGAAAGCTTCAATGTTGCCTTAGAAGATTCATCATAAGCAATGCCGCTGGCATTTTTTTGGCTGCTCCCCTCTCCAATCGCCTTGGGGCAATTCCTTCCAATGGTCGTACTTCATCCAATAGATTTGCACAAGTGGTGCGTGCGGGTTTCTTGAGAGGGGGGCGGGCGGGATGGATGCCTAGATTGTTTTCTTAAAGTGAATGATTGCTCTTCCTGTCATTGGCTTCAATAAAAATGGCCAGACTCTGTTTGTTTTGTATTTTGTGAACATTTGGAATTTATTACCATGACTCATCGAAATCTAGACACTGTACAATAACTTAAGAGCTTGTCATCATACTGCTGTAGTGAATGTGACCTACATACAATGCTTTCATGTTAATGGAAGAGTGAAGGAATATTAAACCTACTATACAGGGGTCATTAAGATTGTGAAACTTTGGTCAATATGACTTTCAACATTAATAAGGGACACATGGGTCTAGGGTCATAGTAATGCAGAATAGTAGAGAGTCAAGTGACAGCAGGACATGTGGGGTAGATAATGACCCTTTGTTGTATTACTCCTGTTCCTGTGCTTACGTAATGTCCGGGTTTGATTGCAGGCATTCGCCATAAGCTAATCTAGCCACCAGGGACGTAGTAAAGTGGAAGGCTATCGGGCAAGAGTCCTCCCTCAAAAATGCATATTTATCGAATGTTAGCGCATATAGAAACTTATTTTAGATTATTAGTTGTAATATGCCCCCCCCCCATCCCTTCCCCCTTAAAATAAATCTGTACTACGTTCCTGCCAACCACCATTCCTTGTGGTAGCGTCCCAAACTTTGGGTCGACACAATTTAGCGCGTTTTTACTCTTTATTCCCATTAACATTCCATCATGTAATACAAAAAATCTTCTCTCATAATAATATTTTCCTATTTTTACCAACCACCGAAGGATGGGGGTATAATCATTTTGTCATTCCGTTTGCAACACATCGTAATATCCAGATATTGCTAGATTCGGCCGGGCCAACCCACTACCATGGATTCTGCTAAAATATGAGATGTATATCTGGGTTTGGACCGATTTGGACCGTACTTGGCACCGTTGTTGAGAGTCATAACAGAACACTATGTGCAAAGTTTCAGCCACATCGGATGAAAATTGAGACTTCCAGGGGCTCAGGAAGTCAAATCGGGAGATCGGTTTACAGGGTAGCTATATCAGGCTCTTGACCGAATTGAACTGTACTTAGCACAGTTATTGGAAGTCATAACAGAACACTTTGTGCAAAATTTCAGCCAAATCGGATGAAAATTGAGACTTCCAGGGGCTCAAGAAGTTAAATCGGAAGATCGGTTTATATGGGAGATATATCAGGTTATAAACCGATTCGAACCATACTTAGCACAGTTGCTGGAAGTCACAACAAAACACTTCGCACAAAATTTCAGCCAAATCGGATAAGAATTGCGCCCTCTAGAGGCTGAAAAAGTTAAGACTTCAGATCGGTTTATATGACAGCTATATCAGGTTATGGACCGATTTGACCGACCATACGTGGCACAGTTATTGGATATCATAGCAAAATAGATCATGCAAAATTTCAGCCTAATCGTATAGGAATTGCGCCCTCTAAAAGCTGAAGAAATCAAGACCCATGACTGGTTTATATAACAGCTATATCAGGTTATATAGAACGATCCTCCGATTTAAGGTCTTAGGCCCATAAAAGCAACATTTCTTATCCGATTTTGCTGAAATTTGGGAAAATGAGTTTTCTTAGGCCCTTTGACATCCTTCGTCAATTTGGCCCAGATCGGTTCAGATTTAGATATAGCTGCCATATAGACCGATCCTCCGATTTAGGGTCTTAGGCCCATAAAAGCCACATTTATTATCCGATTTTGCTGAAATTTGGGACAGTGAGTTGTGTTAGACCCTTTGAAACCCTTCGTGAATTTGGCTCAGATCGGTTCAGATTTAGATATAGCTACCATATAGACCGATCCTCCGATTTAGGGTCTTAGGCCCATAAAAGCCACATTTATTATTCGATTTTGCTGAAATTTGGGATAGTGAGTTGTGTTAGAGCCTTCGAAATTTTTTATCAATTTGGCTTTGATCGGTTCAGATTCAGATATAGCTGCCATATAGACAGACCCTCCGATTTAGGGTCTTAGGCCCATAAAAGCAACATTTATTATCCGATTTTTCTGAAATTTGGGAAAGTGAGTTTTGTTAGGCCCATCGACATCCTTCGTCAATTTGGCCTAGATCGGTTCAGATTTAGATATAGCTGCCATATAGACCGATCCTCCGATTTAAGGTCTTAGGCTCACAAAAGCCACATTTATTATCCGATTTTGCTGAAATTTGGGACAGTGAGTTGTGTTAGGCCCTTCGATATCCTTCATAAATTTGGGCTTGATCGGATCAGATTTGGATATAGCTGCCATATAGACCGATCCTCCGATTTAATGTCTTAGGCCAATCAAAGCCACATTTATTATCTGATTGTGCTGAAATTTTGAAAATTGAATTGTCTTAGGCCATTTGATATCCTTCGTCAATTCGGCTCAGATCGGTTCAGATTTCGATATAGCTGCCATATAGACCGATCCTCCGATTTCGGGTCTTAGGCCCATAAAAGCCACATTTATTATTCGATTTTGCTGAAATTTGGGAAAGTGAGTTGTCTTAGTGCCTTCGACATCTTTCATCAATTTGGCTTTGATCGGTTCAGATTTAGATATAGCTGCCATATAGACCGATCCTCCGATTTAGGGTCTTAGGCCCATAAAAGCCACATTTATTATTCGATTTTGCTGAAATTTGGGACAGTTCATTGCGATAGAGCTTTTCACATCCTTCGTCAATTTGTCCCAGATCGGTTCAGATTTAGATATAGCTGCCATATAGAGCGATCCCTCGATTTAAGGTTTTGGGCCCATTAAAGACGCATTTATTGTCCGATGTTGCCAAAATTTGGGACAGTGAGTTAAGTTACGCCCCTTGACATATTTCTGCAATATGGCCCAGATCGGTCCAAATTTGGATATAGCTGTCATATACAACGATCTCTCAGTTTTAAGTTTTGGGGCCATAAAAAGCGCATTTATTGTCTTTTTGCAGTTTCACTCAGATCGGTCCAGATTTGGATATAGCTGCCATATAGACTGATCTCTCGATTTAATGTTTTGGGCTCATAAAAGGCGTAATTATTGCCCGATGTTGCCGAAATTTGGGACAGAGAGTTAAGTTAAGCCTCTCCACATATTTTTGCAACTTGGCCCAAATCGGTCCAGATTTCTCGATTTAAAGTCTTGGCCCCATATGATGAATGGTGGTTTACACATATACCCGAGTTGGTGGGTATCTAAAGTTCGGCCCGGTCGATCTTTCCCTTTTTTCTTGTTTTTCTTTGTGCAACCTATATGAAATAACGGAAAAAAATGCTTCGTGCGCATTAATATTCCACCAATAATTTGTTGCCTTATGCATGGACAAACAGTTGCTCATAGTGTAATAAATTAATCATAAATTTCATACATAAGTAACATACGCTCGTAGATGCATATCATTTGTGTTTGTTGTGAGGGGGCAAAAAAAAAAGGTTAAACTCATTATTGCAACACTTGCACAATTAGATTGCATTTTATTGAAATTTTTTAATTGTATCCGACAGCTAAGTGAAATAGCAGTCGAAAAACAAAAACCTAATGCATATGCATAATATAATGCCATTATTACAAAAATTTTATAATTGCACTTTGTGGAAGACTATAACGTCTGGCTTGGCTATTTTTTCGTGAATGCTTTGTTTTTGTTGTATGCCAAAATGCTCAAATTCAAATGTGAACTATTTAGGTTTTTTTTTTTCATATAAAAACACCCATGTAATTGATATCATTGTAACTAAGGTTTTGTATTCTGTGCATATTCACACACACACGCGCACACACACAGCTCATTGAATTTGTTTAAGTATTGATTTTCAAATTGCTGTTAAATAAACATTAATTAATACTCTCACACACATTAACACCAGCCACTAGTATGCCACTCGAGTGTATGTGGTGGAATGTCAGTGTAGGCATGGCATGGCATGGCATGGCGCTTGTTTATGGCGTCACCCCAAATGAAATTTAACCCCAAAATGTCTAAAACCCTATTACCGGCATAATGGCAATGACAATATTACACACATGCATGCAGTATGCTCTTCGAGCGCAGTCGATTTTCAATAAAAGTTCCAAGCAATTAAGGTCATCCTGAGTGTATCACATGTGATGAATCTGCTTGACGATATCCGACTCCATCCATTCATCCATCCAACTGTACGTAAATCGATCCCCTCGCCCATTGGCTCATGTTCTCAACTGACAATCGACCATAATGAATGGTGTTCAATTATGGCTATAAATGAAATTAATGTCAATGCACAAACAAAATTCCCTGAATTTGACATAAATTTTGCGTTGCTCTGCTTGCCAAAACATTTGACGCCTCGATTTGGTCATGCGAAATGAAGCACCTGATGATGGCATTATCGGTTGGCTAAATGACCGAATTTCAATTTCAAATTGAAATTCTAATTATTGCCATCACATGCCTGGGGACAGGTCATCAAATTCAATAATCGTTGGTGTATTATCGCAACCTGCACACTAGGGTGAGGAGTAGTTGTCTCTTTTTATACCCTCCACCATAAGATGGGGGTATGCTGATTTCGTCATTCTGTTTGTAACTACTCGAAATAATCGATCTAGCCATATCCATCCCTATGTCCGTCCGTCCCACCGTCCGTCCCTCCGTCCGTCCGTCCCTCCGTCCGTACGTCCGTCTGTCTGTCGAAAGCACGCTAACTTTCGAAGGAGTAAAGCTAACAGCTTGAAATTTTGCACAAATACTTCTTATTAGTGTAGGTCGGTTGGGATTGCAAATAGGCCATATCGGTCCTTGTTTTGATATAGCTGCCATATAAACCGATCTTGGGCCTTGACTTCTTGAGCCTCTAGAGGGCGCAGTTCTAATCCGCTTGGAATGAAATTTTGCACAACGTGTTTTGCTATGATATCCAACAACTGTGCCAAGTGTGGTTCAAATCGGTGCATAAACTGATATAGCTGCCATATAAACCAATCTTGGGTCTTGACTTCTTGAGCCTCTAGAGGGCGCAATTCTACTCCGATTGGAATGAAATTTTGCACAACGTGTTTTGCTATGATATCCAACAACTGTGCCAAGTGTGGTTCAAATCGGTGCATAAACTGATATAGCTGCCATATAAACCGATCTTGGGTCTTGACTTCTTGAGCCTCTAGAGGGCGCAATTCTAAACCGATTGAATTGAAATTTTGCGCGACGCATTTTATTATGACTTTTAACAACTGTGCCAAGTATGGTTCAAATCGGTCAATAACCTGATATAGCTGTCATATAAACCAATCTTGGGCCTTGAGTTCTTGAGCCTCTAGAGGGCGCAGTTCTTATCAGATTGAAATGAAATTTTGCACAACGTGTTTCGTTGTGATATCCAATAACTGTGCCAAGTATGGTTTAAAGCGGTCTATAACCAGATATAGCTGCCATATAAACCGATCTTGGGTCTTGACTTCTTGAGCCTCTATAGGGCGCATTTCTACTCCGATTGGAATGAAATTTTGCACGACGTGTTTTACTATGATATCCAACAAGTGTGTCAAGTATGGTTCAAATCGTTCCATAACTTGATATAGCTGCCATATAAACCCATCTGGGATCTTGACTTCTTGAGCCTCTAGGGGGTGCAATTCTTATCCAATTTGGCTGTAATTTTGCACGTGGTGTTTTGCTATGACTTCCAACAACTGTGCCAAATAAGGTTCGAATCGGTTCATAACCTGATATAGCTGCCATATAAACCGATCTGGGATCTTGACTTCTTTAGCCTCTAGAGGGAGCAATTCTTATCCGATTGGAATAAATTTTTGCAAGATGTGTTCCGCTACGACTGACAACATCTGTGCCAAATAAGGTTCAAATCGGTTCATAACCTGATATAGCTGCCATATAAACCGATCTTAAATCTTGACTTCTTGAGCCTCTAGAGGGCGCAATACTCATTCGATTTGGCAAAAATTTTGTACAACGTCCGTCCCTCCGTCCGTCCCTCCGTCCGTCCGTCCCTCCGTCCGTCCCTCCGTCCGTCCCTCCGTCCGTCCGTCCGTCCGTCCCTCTGTCCGTCCCTCTGTCCGTCCCTCTGTCCGTCCCTCTGTCCGTCCCTCCGTCCGGCCCTCCGTCCCTCCGTCCGTCCGTCTGTTTGTCGAAAGCATGCTAACTTTCGAAGGAGTAAAGCTAACCGCTTGAAATTTCGCACAAATACTTCTTATTAGTGTAGGTCGGTTGGGATTGTAAATGGGCCATATCGGTCCATGTTTTGATATAGCTGTCATATAAACCGATCTTGGGTCTTGAATTCTTGAGCCTCTAGAGGGCGCAGTTCTTATCAGATTGAAATGAAATTTTGCATAATGTGTTTTGCTATGATATCCAACAACGGTACCAAGTACGGTTCAAATCGGTTCATAACCTGATATAGCTGCCATATAAACCGATCTTGGGTCTTGACTTCTTGAGCCTCTAGAGGGCGCAATTCTAATCCTATTGGAATGTAATTTCGCACGAAGTGTTTTGTTATGATATCTAACAACTGTGCCTAGTATGGTTTAAAACGGTCAATAACCTGATATAGCTGCCATATAAACCGATCTTGGGTTTGCTTCTTGAGCCTATAGAGGGCGCAATTCTAAACCGATTGAATTGAAATTTTGCGCGACGCATTTTATTATGACTTTTAACAACTGTGCCAAGTATGGTTCAAATCGGTCAATAACCTGATATAGCTGTCATATAAACCAATCTTGGGCCTTGAGTTCTTGAGCCTCTAGAGGGCGCAGTTCTTATCAGATTGAAATGAAATTTTGCACAACGTGTTTCGTTGTGATATCCAATAACTGTGCCAAGTATGGTTTAAAGCGGTCTATAACCAGATATAGCTGCCATATAAACCGATCTTGGGTCTTGACTTCTTGAGCCTCTATAGGGCGCATTTCTACTCCGATTGGAATGAAATTTTGCACGACGTGTTTTACTATGATATCCAACAAGTGTGTCAAGTATGGTTCAAATCGTTCCATAACTTGATATAGCTGCCATATAAACCCATCTGGGATCTTGACTTCTTGAGCCTCTAGGGGGTGCAATTCTTATCCAATTTGGCTGTAATTTTGCACGTGGTGTTTTGCTATGACTTCCAACAACTGTGCCAAATAAGGTTCGAATCGGTTCATAACCTGATATAGCTGCCATATAAACCGATCTGGGATCTTGACTTCTTTAGCCTCTAGAGGGAGCAATTCTTATCCGATTGGAATAAATTTTTGCAAGATGTGTTCCGCTACGACTGACAACATCTGTGCCAAATAAGGTTCAAATCGGTTCATAACCTGATATAGCTGCCATATAAACCGATCTTAAATCTTGACTTCTTGAGCCTCTAGAGGGCGCAATACTCATTCGATTTGGCAAAAATTTTGTACAACGGCTTCTCTCATGACCATCAACATACGTGTTTATTATGGTCTGAATCGGTCTATAGCCTGATACAGCTCCCATATGAATCGATCTCTCTATTTTACTTCTTGAGCCCTCAAAGGGCGCAATTCTTATTCGAATTGGCTGACATTTTACACAGGTCTCCAATATATAATTTATTGTAGTCCGAACCGGATTATATCTTGATATCGCTCAAATAGCAGAGCAAATCTTTTCTTTTATCCTTTTTTTGCCTAAAAACAGATGGCGGGAAAAGAACTCGACAAATGCGATCCATGGTGGAGGGTATATAAGATTCGGCCCGGCCGAACTTAGCACGCTTTTACTTGTTTTCAATACCACTCCCCTAAGTTGGTTCGAGGTGTTACAAACGGAATGACTAGATTAGTGGTGGAGGGTATAAGTCAGCTCATCCAAATATGTCACAGTGATATGAGGTTGTAAAAAAGTCATCACCCTAGTGCATACACACACGGCGCAAACCCAAAATACCATTCCCTAAACACTTCATTAACTAAACAACCAAAATTGTTTATTTAAACAAATATTGAAGCCTGTTTGCAACATTTAGCCTTCATATTTCATTTAAAAATAATGTGCATATCAAATGGTACTAATATTGAAGTTAATATGACTGACATTATCTGTTGAGTGACATACGGGATTAGATTTGGAAAAGAGGCGAAATTTTTAATGCGAATCAAATTTTGGTAAAGTGTATGAAAAGTCATCAGCCTATGGCGAATCAATCAATAATCTGATCTAGAAGTATGGACAACGAAGGCAAGGGAAGGCAAAAGTTGGCCAGTGGAGACTAGACATCTACTAGATTTCCCATGAACATTCCATTAAGTAGAAAGGGATTATTCTCTCATATCAATGCAGTGCAGTCCTATTAAGCCTTATGATAAGGACCTTACTGCTAATTGCCGAGTTCGGAAGGCGTGCCTTCCTTGAGTGCAGTCCCATTAAAATTTAAGCTTTATGATGAAAATTCCCCTAGGAAGCAGAGGATACTTCTCTCATATCATTGAGTGCAGTCCTAATAAGCCTTATGATAAGGACCTTACTGCTAATAGCCGAGTTCGAAAGGCGTGCTGTATAGCGACACCAGTTGGTAGACAAGTTTTAGTATGCCAGAATACCCCACAAATGTAGCCAGCATTAGGTTAGGTAAGAGTGGCTGTCTTTTACAGACTCACTGTAGCGACAGACCAAGGCTTCTGGCGGGAATCGAACCTACGACCCTTGCACAGGTAATCCAAGCACGCTACCAACTCGGCTACCAACTCGGCTACCGGGGCTAGCTAAGGGCTGACAATTTTTCTGATGTCCACGCCGGGCTTTAAACCCAGACTTTCGTCGCCTTAGGTGGACATGCTAACCTCTGCGCCACTATGGCCTCCACGTAGTACAAACCATACGACTTTATCTCACTCCATCACACTCTTAAATATGATGAACTTTGCCACTGTCTTTTGGTGAAACTTTTACATCATCATATGCCAGCATACATAAATGATTTCAATAATGCTGGCTTGCTAATGTTTACACACACGATTTACTTTGGGGGTATATGAAAAATCACTTTGCTAATCGAGGAAATGAACTGATACAGGAGACGCAAGCTTTCCTGATATCATCCACTTCATGAATCCATTATAGCTACTCCATCCATTTGTAGCAAAAGAAAAATACACATCGACTAATGGAAATTTGTCATTTCATTGCCTCAATGACAGTTTTGTGTTTTTGACAATGGTTTTGTGTTCATTTCTCCCTAGAATACAAAGATTGGATTTTTCTCATCCTCACTTCATTCGAGTAGTGAGTGTTGTGTAAACCGACAAATGTCACCAAAGACGGTGACGATGACAACTCTTGAGATGTAAGTAAAACCCATGGCAAAGCATCTCATAGTGTATGTAGCCTGTCGGATATTGAAGCTTCCGTCACAATGTCACAAAAAAAAAAATTACACACAATTGTCACTGATAATCCCAGGCCAATTACTTTACTCCTTACCAACCAATACCAGCACCGGCACCATCACCATCGCCATCACCACCTCTATCAAACATACCCTTTAAACATATCGAAATCTGAGCAGCTTCTGCCCTGACATCTATGTATTCGCTTACCAATTTTCGAATTGAAATAAATGACGCCAGTGACAATGCTGACGACGACGCGCCATTTTGGTTAGGAATATTGGCTACATATCATAATTTTATTATAACCTCCACCCTAGGATGGGGGTATACTAATTTCGTCATTATGTTTGTAACACCTCGAAATATGCGTCTGAGACCCCATAAAGAATATATATTCTTGATCATCTCAACGTTCTGAAACGATCTAGCCATGTCCGTCCGTCTGCCCGTCCGTCCGTCTGTCTGTCAGTCCGTCTGTCGAAAGCACGCTAACCTTCGAACGAGTAAAGCTAGCCGCTTGGAATTTTGCACAAATACTTCTAATAAGTGCAGGTCGGTTGGGATTGTAAATGGACCATATCGGTCCATATTTTGATATAGTTGCCTTATAAAGCGATCTGGGGTCTCGACTTCTTGAAACTCTAGAGGGCGCAATTTTTATCCAATTTGGCTAAAATTTTGCACTACGTGTTTAGTTATGATTTTCAATAACTGTGCTAATTATGGTTGAAATCGTAACATAACCTGCTTTAGCTGTCATATAAACCGATCTAGGGTCTTGACTTCTTGAGCCTCTAGAGGGCGCAATTCCTATCCGATTTCGCAAAAATTTTGCACGACGTGTTTCGTTATAACTTTCAACAACTATTCCAAGTATGGTTGAAATCGGAACATAACCTGATATAGCTGTCATATTAACCGATCGGGGGTCTTAACTTCTTGAGCCTCTAGAGGGCGCAATTCCCATCCAATTTAACTGAAATTTTGCACGAGGTGTTTTGTTATGATTTCCAACAACTGTGCCTAGTACGCGTGAAATCGACGCATAACCTGATATAGCTGTCATATAAGCCGATCTGGGGTCTTGACTTCTTGAGCCCCTAGAGGGCGCAGTTCTTATCAGATTGAAATGAAATTTTGCACGACGTATTTTGTTATGATATCCAATAACAGTGCCAAATGTGGTTCAAATCGGTCCATAACCTGATATAGCTGCCATATAAACCGATCTGGGGTCTTGACTTCTTGAGATTCTATAGGGCGCAATTATCATCTGATTTGCATGAAATTTTGTACTACGGCTTCTCCCATGACCTTCAACATACGTGTCAAATACAGTCGGAAACGGTCTACAACCTTTTACAACACATCGAAATATCCATTTTCGACCCTATAAAGTATATATATTCTTGATCAGCGTAAAAAACTAAGATGTCCATCCCATCGTCCAGACATGTCCATCCGTCTGTCTGTTGAAATCACGCTACAGTCTTTAAAAATAGAGATATTAAGCTGCAAATTTGCACAGATTCTTTTTTTGTCCATAAGCAGATTAACTTCGAAGTTGGGCTATATCGGACTATATCTTGATATAGCCCCCATATAGACCGATCGTCCGATTTAGGGTCCTAGGCCCATAAAACCATTTATTATGCGATTTTGCTGAAATTTAGGACAGTGAATTGTGTTAGGCCCTTCGACATCTTGCGTCAATTTGGCTCTGATCGCTCCAGATTTGGATATAGCTGCCGCATAGACCGATCCTCCGATTACGGGTCTTAGGCCTACAAAAACCACTTTTAGCTGCCATTTGGACCGATCTTCCGATTTAGGGTCTTAGGCCCATAAAAGCCACATTTATTATCCGATTGTGCTGAAATTAAGGACAGTGAATTGTGTTGAGCCCTTTAACATCCTTCGTTAATTTGGTCCAGATCGGTCCAGATTTAGATATAGCTGCCATATAGGCCGATCCTCCGATTTAGGGTCTTAGGGCCATAAAAGTCACTTTTATTATCCATTTTTGCTGAAATTTTGAACAGTGAGTTGTGTTAGTCCCTTCGACATCCTTCGTTAATTTGTCCAAGATTGGTCCAGATTTGGATATAGCTGCCATATAGGCCGATCCTCCGATTTAGGGTCTTAGGCCCATAAAAGCCACATTTATTATCCGATTGTGCTGAAATTTGGGACAGTGAGTTGTCTTAGGTCCATCGACATATTCCTTCAATTTGGCCCAAATCGGTTCAGATCTGGATATAGTTGCCGTATAGACCGATCTTCCGATTTAGGGACTTAGGCCCATAAAAGCCACAATTATTATCCAATTTTGATGAAATTTCGGACAGTGAGTTGTGTTAGTCCCTTCGACATCCTTCGTTAGTTTGGCCCAGGTCGGTCCAGATTTGGATATAGCTGCCATATAGACCGATCTCTCTATTTAAGGTTTTGGGCCTTTGAAAGGTGCATTTATTGAACGATCTCGGCAAAATTTTGGACAGTGAGTTATGTTGAGCCCCTTGACATACCTCTGCAATATGGCATAGATCGGTTCAGATATGGATATAGCTGCCATATAGATCGGCCCTCGATTTAAGGTTTTGAGCCCATAAAAAGCGCATTTATAATCCGATGTCGCCGAAATTTGGGTCAGCGAGTTATATTAAGCTCCTTGATATACTTCCGCAATATGGCGCAGATCGGTCCAGATTTGGATATAGCTGCCATATAGACCGATCCTCCGATTTAGGGTCTTAGGCCCATAAATACCACATGTTTTATCCGATTGTGCTGAAATTTGGGACAGTGAATTGTCTTAGGACCATCGACATCCTTCGTTAGTTTGGCCTAGATCGGTCCAGATTTGGATATAGCTGCCATATAGACCGATCCTCCGATTAAGGGTCTTAGGCCCATAAAAGCCACATTTATTATCCGTTTGTGCCGAAATGTGGGACAGTGAGTTATGTTAGGCTCTTCGACGTCCTTCTTTAGTGTCGACCAAATCGGTTCAGATTTGGATATAGCTGCCATATAGACCGATCTGTCGATTTAAGGTTTTGGGCCTATAAAAGGTGCATTTCTTGTCCGATTTTGCCGAAATTTAGGACGGTGAGTTATGTTAAGCCCCTTCAAATACTTCTGCAATTTGGCCCAAATCGGTTCAGATTTGGATATAGCTGCCATATAGACCGATCTCTCGGTTTTAGGTTTTATGGCCACAAAAGGGGCATTTATTGTCCGATTTTGCCGAAATTTGAGACAGTGTGTTACTTTAGGCCCTTCGACATCTTCCTTCAATTTGGCCCTGATCGGTTCAGATTTGGATATAGGTGCCATGTAGACCGATCTCTCGATTTAAGGTTTTGGGCCCATAAAAGGAGCATTTATTGTCCAATTTCGCCGAGATTTGGGACAGTGCGTTGTGTTAGGCTTTTCGATATTTTTCTGCACCTTGGTCCAAATCGGTCCAGATTTGGATATAGCTGTTATGTAGACCGATATCTCGATTTAAAGTCTTGGCCCCATAAAAGGCGCATTTATAATCCGATTTCACTGAAATTTTCCACAGTCAAAGTTCGGCCCGGCCGAACTTAATGCCTTTTTACTTGTTCACAATGACTTCTGCAGTGGTCTCCGACATTCAGTTCTTTATGGTCTGAATCGGACCATAGCTTGTTATAGCTCCAACAGCATGACAATTCTTTTCTTTTATCCTTTCCCTTCCTTTCCTATGTTTGCCTAAAAAGAGACACCGGGAAAAGAACTTGACAAATGCGATCCTTGGTGGAGGGTATATAGGATTCGGCCCGGCCGAACTTGGCACGCTTTTACTTGTTTTGTCTACATACATATGTATATCCAATGCTCGATCGATATGTAGATGATGTTGACCTAGACTGTCGGACAACCATTCATTGCTTTAAGTGAGTTTTGTTTTTTTGTCCTACTACCTCAATAATGACTATAATGGCTGAATCAGCGAACGCGACAACCAGGCGGCGGCGGCGGCGGTGGAGATTATGCAACCCAGAAATCAATATCGCTTAGATGCGGCTTGAAGTATGGCCCCCCGTCAATGATGTCTATCGCCTTCGGTGACTTAAAATTGCGACACAGGAGGTTAACCGCAGACGCCAACGATGACATGATGCATTCAGTCAGCCAGTCTGTCACTGGCCGTATCTATGGATGTCATCGGCAAATGAATGCCACTCACTGGAAATGGGAGACACAAAGCAAGCGCACTTCGGTTATCGTGTTAATTATGGACATACACATATCCCATTTCACATTTCAAAGCAGATATCAATAAAACAAACGAAAGAAAACATATCACCATGTCTATATATGAGCCATAAAACATTCGATGATGATTAAAAACAAACAGCAGGAAACGGACATAAAATTTAAAATGCAAGGAAAGAGCCATAAAACGCTCCGCTCTACACTGGGTGCGAAGAAAAACACTTGAAAATTTCATGCAATGCCATAAAAATCATCACAGAGCTGAAATTAAACTGCCAAACAAACTCTGCCAGAGAAATTCAAAACATTCCAAAATTTAAAACCAAGTAAATTGGAGAAACCACAGCACAGTTGCCAAGTAATAAAACCAAATAAAAATAAAGAAAAGAAAAGAAAACGGATTAACACTTAACTCCCAGCGGAAATGATCATCATCTGCAAAAGTCGCAGACAATGGTTTTGAAGCATCCGTTGGCATTAGCCGCACCATCAAGATAAAGTGAAAAACGATAATGGTTCCCATATTTGACTTCAAAGATTGCAATCAAAATGTTGTAAAATTTTTAAATAAAAACAAGTAAAAGCGTGCTAAGTTTGGCCGGGCCGAATCTTATATACCCTAAAACATGGATCGCATTTGTCGAGTTCTATAGGCGGTATCTCTTTTTAGGCAAACAGAGAATATTGAAAAGAACAGTTAAGCTATTGCAGTTATATCAAGTTAAAGACCGATTCGGACCATAAATTAATGCTGAACATTGTAGAATTCATTGTGTAAAATTTCTGTTCATTTGGATAAGAATTGCGCCTTGTAGGGGCTCAAGAGGCAAAATCGGGAGATTGGTTTATATGTTTTACAAAATTTCTGCCAAATCGGATGAGAATTGCGCCCTCTAGAGGCTCGTGAAGTCAATATCCCAGATCGGTTTATATGGCAGCTATATCAGGTTATGAACCGATTTGAACCATACTTAGCACAGTAGTTGGAAGTTATAATGCAACACTTAGTGCAAAATTTTAGTCAAATCGGATAATAAGTGCGCCCTCTAGATGCTCAAAAAGTCAAGATCCAAGATCGGTTTATATGGCAGCTTTATCAGGTTATGTATCGATTTGCGCTATACTTAGCACAATTATTGGACGTCATAACAAAACATCTCATGCCAAATTTCAGTCAAATCGGACGAGAATTGCGCCCTCTAGAAGCTCAAGGAGTCAAGACCCTTGATCGGTTTATATGACAGCTATATCAGGTTATGTACCGATTTGAACCATATTTAGCACAGTAGTTGGAAGTTATAATAAAACACTTAGTGTAAAATGTTAGTCAAATCGGACGAGAATTGCGCCATCTAGTGGCTCAAGATGTCAAGATCCCAGATCGGTTTATATGACAGCTTTACCAGATTATGAACCAATTTGAACCATACTTAACACAGTAGTTGGAAGCTATAATAAAACACTTCGTGCAAAATTTCAGTCAAATCGGATAATAAGTGCGCCCTCTAGAGGCTCAAGAAGTCAAGATCCCAGATCGGTTTATATGGCAGCTATATCAGGTTATGTACCGATTTGCGCTATACCCGGGATATTCGTTCGGCTATTCACGTGAGGAATATGTCGCATCGCAGGTGGAGACGTTTCAGGACGCCTGAGTTACATGATGCCTTTCGCTTAGCAAGAGATCATGTCAATAAGTTGATTAAGATTGCCAAGAAAGACTACTATTACAGACGCTTTACTTCTGCAATAGGCTCCAAGAGAACGTGGAAGGTTATTCAAGACATAGGAATTGGGAAAGATATTAATATATGTTGAACAAACTTAGACATCAATGGGCTTAACGATGCTTTTGTTAATGTCCCACAGATCCCAGTTGATCCCAATTTCTATGGCTTCAATGTCTCCCCCTCCCTCGATGACGACTCTGGTTTTGGCTTCAGCTGTATTGGTCCCACCGATGTCTTTGAGTGCGTCGCGACTGTAAAGTCTAACGCTGTCGGATCTAATGGCATTGATCCTAGATTTGTAAGACTCTTGCTCCCCCTTATTATTCCTCATGTAACCTATGTTTTCAATAGGATTTTGACCACGAGTTACTTTCCATTAGCGTGGAAACATGCCAAAGTCATCCCACTGCCTAAAAATTCCAAGGAATATAGACCAATTGCGATTCTTTGTTACTTGTCAAAGGTCTTTGAGAAATTGTTGTATTTGCAAATGTCGTCTTTTGTCAACGAGAACTCTTTGTTATATGTGAGACAGTCCGGATTTCGACCTTACCACAGCTGCGTAACTGCCTTGACAGAGGTCACTGAGAGGATCAGGGTCGATTTGGAGAATGACAAGATAAATTTCCTTGTTCTTCTTGACCATTCTAAGGCATTTGACACTGTGGATCATTCCTTGTTATGTGATAAGATGAGACATCTTTACAATTTTTCCTCTACGTCCGTTCGTCTTATTTTGTCGTACCTGTCACACCGCACTCAGTCCGTCAGTTATAAGTCTTCTCTATCGGCACCTCTGCTTGTTTCAAAAGGTGTTCCTCAGGGATCAATTCTGGGTCCTCTTCTCTTTTCATTGTACAGTAACGACTTGGCGGGTCAATTGTTTTATTGTGAGGCACATATGTACACTGACGATGTACAGATATTTATCGGCAGTCCGAGGGATGAGATTGCTGAAAACATACGTCTGCTTAATCATGATCTGTCAAGAGTCAGCACGTGGGCGAAAGCCAATGGCCTGTGTCTCAACCCTGTAAAGTCCAAGTGTGTGGTTATCAGAAACAGGCTGTCTCGTTTTTCATGTGATGTCGGTATATACATTAACGACTCTAGACTGGAAATCGTTCCTCATGCAAAGAACTTGGGCGTTGTTATTAACAGCACTCTGACTTGGAGTAATCATATCGACTCTGTCGTTGGTCAGGGATATTCAAAATTGCGTGCTCTCTGGGCCACTCAGTCGCTTACTCCGCTGCGGGTTAGGTCTCTCTTGGCAAAGACTTATCTTGTTCCTAGCATTCTCTACGGCTGTGAGTTGTTTGCTAATTGCGACTCGGTAAGTAGACGTAAGCTAAACACCTTTTTTAATAGCGTTACTCGTTATGTATTTGGCTTGAGACGGCGCGATTCCATCTCTGAATACTGTTTATCTCTGTATGGCGTCTCCTTACAACACTTGTTGTTCCTAAGATCGCTTACTTTCCTGCATAAACTGATCTACACGCAGGCACCACAATATCTGTATGGATTTATTGATTTCGCCAGATCTACTGGAGGTAAAAAAACATTCCCAAAATGTATCGGAGGCTTGTTTCTGAATGGCATATGTTCATATTCGCTGTACGTCTCTGGAATTCTCTTCCTAACGATCTGCAATTACTCAGTAACTCGGCAACATTTAAAACCAGACTTTGGAAACATTTTACTGCATTAAGTTGATGAATGTTAAGACTCATTTATATATTTATTTTTATTCTTCTATACTCACCTTAACTTCTTTTTTTTCGGATCAACTAAGTCTACTAATTCCTCTTTAATTGATAAATTCACTTTTGTTTTTCTTTTCTTTTAAATTCAAATCTACAAAGCCACAATTGTTAGTTTTTTCCGTAAGTTATTCATTCAAAATCTGTGATGTATTGTATAGCTATAGATTCTTAGTTTTAAGTGTTTACTATGTACAATTGTTGGAGATATTACCCGCACTTTATTTATAAGAATTTTATATTCTTGTTGTGCGGGTGTAAATAAATAAATTACAAATTACAAAACTACAAATTACTTAGCACAAATATTGGAAGTCATAACAAAACATCTCATGCAAAATTTCAGCCAAGTCGTATAACAAGTGCGCCCTCTAGCGGCTCAAGAAGTCAAGATCAAAGATCGGTTTATATGACAGCTATATCAGGTTATGGACCGATTTCAACCATACTTGGCACCGAAGTTGGAAGTTATAATAAAACACTTCGTGCAAAATTCCAGTCAAATCGGATTATAAGTGCGCCCTCTAGAGGCTCAACAAGTCAAGACCCCAGATCGGTTTATATGGCAGCTATATCAAAACATGGACCGATATGGCCCATTTACAATCCCAACCGACCTACACTAATAAGAAGTATTTGTGCGAAATTTCAAGCGGCTAGCTTTACTCCTTCGACAGTTAGCGTGCTTTTGACAGACAGACGGACGGACAGACGGACGGACAGACAGACGTACAGACCGACGGACATGGCTAGCTCGACTTAAAATGACACGACGATCAAGAACTTTATGGGGTCTCAGACGCATATTTCGAGGTGTTACAAACAGAATGGCGAGATTAGTATACCCCCATCCTATGGTGGAGGGTATAAAAAGCCAGAATCAAGGAATTTCAACGCACAGGGAAATTATTTCAGGCTATTTTTGTCAATGGAATGCTTTCATATATGAAAAGGTAATAAAATGCAAGGTAGTTAAGACACATGAATGGGCAGAGATTCCCTAATTTTCATGTGTGAAGCCATTCTTGAACAATCTTTTTCGTATGCTGCTTTTCGTACTACTTTCTCCCCTGTTCCGAAACGGTCAATATTTTTATACGAAAAAGCACTTTGGTCTAAGCTCAATGGATTCTTTCAGCATTTTAATTGGAAATTATGTTCCCTAGGTGACGATATAAGTGCTACTGCTGAAATGATTGAGAAGAGATAATTTTTACTGCAATAAGGACATTTATTCCAGTTAAGACTATAACGGCTAAATCAGACGACAAAAGTTGGATTAACCACACAGGCGGAGATGCTGTCAGATCGATAGAGGTGGCATTCAGGAACTGGCGCTTGGATAGAAATGTCAATACTGTTGCGCAAGCAAGCAAGATCTTCGCGTGCCAATGTGCTTAGGCGCGTTAAAATTTCTTTACGAAGAGCGTCTGCGTACTAAGGTTCTTGCTTCTACACGAGGAAGTAAGAGCTTTTGGTCGTTCGTGAAATGGGTAAAGGGTAGGTAGTTCTTCATCTATTCCAACTCTTGTTAAGGATGATCATGACCGTTCACTGATCCGGTTAATAAGGCTAACCTATTGGCTGATTTATTTGCAGGGAACTCTTCGATGTCGGATAGCACTCAATCACTCCCCTCAATCGAAAATGTAGCTGGCGTAATGCCCCAAATGTTTTTTCCAACTCGTGTAGTTTAAACGGTTCTTGAGAATCTAGACTTAAATAAATTACCGGGCCCGGATGGCATATCAACACTTGTCTTACGCAAGTGTTTTTCGATGCTCGCTTGTCCCTTACGCAACGTTTTCAACTTTGCCTACCGTGCGGGTGTCTTCAATACCCTGCGAAATATCGACCAATTGTGATGTGCTCCGCTCTCTCCTAGGTCATGGAGAGCTTGCTTAATCACCATCTTGTGAGGTATTTAGAGTCTAATGGCCTTCTTAGCGACCAACAGTATGGGTTCCGCAGAAATTGCGCTACCGGCGACCTATGTCGGCATGTTGGAGTCGCTCAATTCACCAGTTTGGTGAGAGTAAGGTTGTGGCTCGGGATATCTCCAAGGCATTTGATAGGGTCTGGCCCGGTGCACTACTATCAAAGCTTGTCGCATTTGGTGTTGGTAATGGCTTCGTTCGATTTATTTCGATCTTTCTCAGAGATCGCACTATTCGAGTCGTTATAGATGGGTTCTCAACCAATGTATGCTCATACATTGACCGCAGGTGTACCCCAGGCCTCTGTTCTTTCTCCTTCTCCTTCTGTTTTTCTTATTTTCATCAAAGATCTGTTGGGTCAGACATCGAATTTGATCTACTCATTTGCGGTAATCTCTGTCATTCGTACTCATTCGACCATGAGCCGAGTCTTCAAGAGATTGAGGACGGGTCATGGACGATACACTCTGCCAGGATTTGCTGGCCATTTCTGAGTGGGATGGAATGAATGGAGTAGATTTTAATGCACGGAAGACTTAGTGCTGCTTGTTGTCACACAAACGATTCGCTGATCCATTACCATCATCTTTGTCTATTAACGGTACAAATGTTAGGCAATCAGAAGCTCTTAATGTTCTTGGTATGAAAATACAAAGTGGTGTCCCTTGGGCTAGATATGTATTTGAAGTATCGAACGAAGCATTCAAGTGTTTAGGCTTCCTTAAACGGTGTAAGAATTACTTCAATCCGTTTGATCTTCTTAACATCCAAACCACTTTCATAAGGCGGAAAATGTAGTACAACTCACATGTATGGGCTGGAGCTTCAAAATCATCCCAGGAGCTACTGGACCGTGTACAGAGGAGAGCGATGGCGTTGATTGTGGGGACCGTGGGGTATCCAACTCTGTTGCCCCTCTTCATCATCGTCGCAATGTGGGTTCATTGGCACTGTTCCAACGGTACTTTCATGGTGTGTGTTTGTCTGATATTCGTCTTCTTATTCCTGATGTAAGGATGTTTGTCATAGATACTAGACATTCCAGGAACTCACACCCACAATGCATTATAGAGAGAATTCTTATTTCGCCCGAACCATTCGTTTGTCGAATCGATTTCCGGCCAATGTTTTTCCCACCCACTTTGACATCCAAGGATTTAAGACGAATGTCAATAAGCACTACATCCTGGCTGAAATTTTGCATGAGATGATTTGTTATGACTTTCAACAACTATGCTTAGTATGGCGCAAATCGGTACATAACATGATATAGCTGCCATATAAACCGATCTTGGATCTTGACTTCTTGAGCCACTAGAGGGCGCAATTCTCATCTGATTTGGCTGAAAATTTGCATGAGATGTTTTGGTATGACTTCTGACAACTGTGCTTAGTATCTCGCAAATCGGTTCGTAACCTGATATTGCTGCTATATAAACCGATCTTGGATCTAGACTTCTTGAGCCGCTAGGTGGCGCAGTTTTCGTCCGATTTGACTAAAATTTGGCACGTGGTGTTTACGTATAACTTCCAAAACCTGTGCTAAATATGGTTCAAATCGGTTTATAACCATATAAACCGATCTTGGATCTTGGCTTCTTGAGCCGCTAGAGGGCGCAATTCTTATCCGATTTGATTGAAATTTTGCACGTGGTGTTTTGCTGTCACTGCCAACAACTGTGCTATGTATGGTTCAAATCGCTTCGTAACCTGCCTTATAAACCGATATGGGATCTTGACTTTTTGAGCCTCTATGGGGCGCAATTCTCATCTAATTCAACTGAAAATTTGGTGGTGTTTTGGTATCACTTCCAACAACTGTGCTAAATATGATTCAAATCGGTTCATAACTTGATATAGCTGCCATATAAACCGATATTGGATCTAGACTTCTTGAGCCGCTAGAGGGCGCACTTTTTAACCGATTTGGCTGAAATTTTGTACGTAGTATTTTGCTGTCACTGCCAACAACTTTGCTAAATATGGTTCGAATCGGTTCATAACTTTATGTAGCTGCCATATGAACCGATCTTGGATCTTGACTTCTTGAGCCACCAGAGGGCGCAATTCTCATCCGATTTGGCTGAAATTGTGCACGTGGTGTTTTGGTATCACTTCCAACAACTGTGCTAAATATGGTTATTATCGGTTCATAACCTGGTATAGCTGCCATATAAACAGATCTTGGATCTAGAATTCTTGAGCCGCTAGAGGGCGCAATTCTCATCTGTATTGGCTGTAATTTTGCACATGTTGGTTTGGTATCACCTCCAACAACTGTGCTTAATATTGCTCAAATCGGTACGTAACCTGGTATAGCTGCCATATAAACCGATATGGGATCTTAACTTCTTAAGCCGCTAGAGGGCGCAATTCTCGTTCGATTTGGCTGAAATTTTGCACGTTGTGTTAAGGTATCACTTTCAACAACTGTGCTTAGTATGGCGTAAATCGGTATATAACCTGGTATAGCTGCCATATAAACCGATCTTGGATCTAGAGTTCTTGAGCCGCTGGAGGGCGCAATTCTCATCCGATTTGGCTGAAATGTTGCATGTGGTGTTTTGGTATCACTTTTAACAACTGTGCTAAGTATGGTTCAAATCGGCTCATAATCTGATATGGCTGTCATATAAATTGATCTTGGATCTGGATTTCTTGAGCCACTAGAAGGCGCAATTCTCATCCGATTTGGTTGAAATTTTGCATGAGATGTTTTGTTATGAATTCCAACAACTGTGCTAAGTATAATACAAATCGGGTTATAACCTGGTTAAGCTGCCTTATAAACCGATATGGGATCTAGACTTCTTGAGCCGCTAGAGGTCGCAATTCCCATCCGATTTGGCTGAAATTTTGCACGAGATGTTTTGTTATAACTTTCAACAACTGTGCTTAATATGCCCCAAATCGGTTCATAACCTGTGAACCATTGCAAATTTGCCCATGAACATTCCTTTAAGAAATAGGGGAAAACTTCTCACATATCAATGAGTGATCTCCGATCCAAGTTTAAGCTCAATGATAGGAGTCTCGTTTTTATAGCCGAGTCGAAAGATGTGAGAAGTATGTACATGGCTTCTATACATGGCATAGTACCTCACAAATGTCGCCGCTGACATTTTTTTTATTTTCTCGCCAAGATTCGAAGTCAGGCCTTCAACATCATAGGCAGGAACGCTAGCCACTGCGCTACGGTGCCCTCCGAAAGCATCAGGACCATAAATGAATCCAAACTTGATGAAAACATTTCAAAATTACATCTGAGGATGCCGACCTACTGTTGTGTTTATCATGATACACCTCCTATAATGGGGCCTCTTCTGTAAAAGGCCATTCACACCCATTCCACAAAACATTTCAGAAAACGAGCTTTTAATTCGATTCTTCGATCTCTTTTGGGGAATTACTAATTTGTTAATTGTTTGCGATTTTCACAATTTTCATCGGTATACTTGATCCACCATGTCATTCATTTACATAGATTTTCCCAGTTGATTTCCAATTTATTGCCAAAAATAGATAAATGGACATAATAAGGATGATGACAATGTCGTCGATGACGATGATGGCTACAATGACGATGTCAAAAGCCATTCAAATGGCCTTTGGCTAATACTTTCAGTGGTGCTAATGTGAACGCACCATAAACACGATTCCATCACTGGCCAAGGGTGGTTGGTTGGTTGGTTGGGTGCCGCAATACAATTTTAGTTTGTCGCATTATCAGATAGTTTGCCGGTCTACGTCTGGTGTCTTCCATTTAATTTCATTTTCGCTATAGCTTAACGAGCGATTTTTAATCAGCCTGAGCCATAGAGCCATAGAGGACTTCCAGACAGAGTGAAACTGTTGGCGCAGAAAGCGTGTCTTTGTGTCATAACAACAAATTCTCGTTGCGTTTGTCTTTGTGGATGTTTGTTTACGTTTGAAAGGCTAAACAAGCAAAAGAAGAAGAAGAAGAACAAAGCAAATATTGAACCCCCGAGAGAGAGAGGAGTAAGGAAAACAATCAGGAGTTGTATAAGGAGGTGCTATGCGTATCAGCAATAATAACGTCTAAAAAAAGAAAAAAAAAGCACGACAGCAATGTAAATAAATGTGTACGAGTTCTTTAATATGGACACATTTACAAACGCAAAAAAAAAGAGCTGTTGATAAACTTAAGCGAGACGATGAAAGGCGTCAATGGGCAGACAGGCTCCACTCGAATGGCTTCAATAGCCCACTCGGCAGACATTTCTATACACATTTCTGCCATTACTATGTCGCAAAATAACACTTGGCCTCAATGTGTATGAATGGGAGAGTGTACGTGTGTGTGTGTGTGCGTGTGTGTGTTTCTACAAACCTAGAGCTGCACTCTTATGAAGGGTCTAGCCGGACGAGTTCAAGAGCTCTATTTCCTCTTAAAGGATAATGTTCTCAGGTTGGTGAGTGTGTTTGTTTGCCACTCATATTGCATACCGGGCAAACGCATTTGCATGTTGGAACATTAGTGTATCCTTAGCCGAACCTCCTTGCTGTGTGCCAGCCATGGAGCAAGGTGGCATATGAATATGCTTGGAATTTGCTAAGCGGAATGTCTTCCCCAAGAATCGAAGCTTACCAGTCATTCGGAATATGTTCACAAATAGTTTTACCCACAATGTTTGTTAAATTCTCATTGCTTGTTTGTAATAGTCTGGCAGACATTGGCATTTCAGTGGGGCGGTGGGGCCTGGACTGGTTGGTTGGTTAGTGCTCTCCTTTGTGTGCTTTGACAACAAGTGCATTATTGAATGTTTTCGATACTACCAATGAATGCCAGCAATGTGCTTCAGAGTATATTAACGTGCAAACCTTTATGGGGTAGAGCCACAAAGCAGAAGGCAGTGCTATAGAAAAAGAACTGTTAAGAGAGCTTTGTGGTGTTGGAATCATATAACTACAATGACATCATTTCCATAGCCAGTTCAAAGAGTGTTTCGGCTTTTGCTAACTATTGGAGACAAAATTTTGCATTTTTCTGGGAACATTTGCATTTAAGGAAACAAAAACAAGTAAAAAGGCATTAAGTTCGGCCCGGCCGAACTTTGGATACCCACCAACTCGGGCATATATAAAAACCTCCTTGCGTCACAATCCGGTGAAAATTTAAAAACTTATGCATCCAAATACGACACGGATATTGAGTGGTCTAATAAATATAAGTCACTGTTGAATTTTGTATTGCAAATTTCAACAAGATCGGGTAAAAAATGAAACATTTAAGAGCTTCACATCCTTAATCCACATATCGGTCTATATGACAGATATATCTAAATACAGTCCAATCCGAACCATATTTGCAACGAATGTCAGGAGACCTGCAACTACCCGCTGTTTCAAATTTTAGCGAAATCGGTTAAAAAATAAAGCATTTATGGGCTTGAGACCCTTAATCGGGAGATCGGTCTATATGGCAGCTATATCTAAATATGGGTCGTTCTAATCCATATTTAGGTCATTTGCCGGGAGGCATAATTCTTTTAAATTTCAGCGAAATCGGTTAAAAACTAAAGCTTTTATGGGCTTCAGACCCTTTATCGGCAGATCGGTCAATATGGCAGCTATATCTTAATATAGTCCGATCTGTACCATTTTTGGGTCGGACGTTGAAAGGCTTAAAACTGCGCACTATTCCAAATTTCAGCGAAATCGGGTAATAAATGGCCGTCAGACCCTTTATCGGGAGATCGATCTATATGGCAGCTATATCTAAATATAGTCCGATCTGAACCATACTTGATTCAGATGTCGGGAGGCTTAAAATAACCCATTGTTTTTAATTTCAGCGAAATCGGTTAAAAAATAAAGCTTTTATGGCCGTCAGACCCCTTATCGGGGGATCGGTCAATATGGCAGCTATATCTTAATATAGTCCGATCTGTACCATATTTGGGTCGGACGTTGAAAGGCTTAAAACTGTGCACTATTCCAAATTTCAGCGATATCGGGTAATAAATAAAGCTTTTATGGCCGTCAGACCCTTTATCGGGAGATCGATCTATATGGCAGCTATATCTAAATATAATCCGATCTGAACCATACTTGATTCAGATATCGGGAAGCTTAAAATAACCCATTGTTTCACATTTCACCGAAATCGGTCTATATGGCAGCTATATATAAATATAATCCAATATGGACCATATTAGGCTCAAATGTCTCGGGAGGCCTAAAACTGCTCATTGTTTCAAATTTCAGTGAAATCGGATGAAAACTAAAGCATTTATGGGCATTAGACCCTTTATCGGAAAATCGGTCTATATATCAGCTATATTCAAATATGGTCCAAGGTGGCCCGTTCAAGAGCTTAACATCAAAAAGACGTATCTGTGCCTAATTTCAGCTCAATGTCTCAATTTTGAAGCCTGTAGAGTGATTACAACAGATGGACGGACAGACACATGGACATCGTAAAATTGTGTTCGAATTTTACGACGATCCGAAATTTATATACTTCGTAGGGTCGCAAAATTTAGGCAAGATTGGTCAATAAATGCGCTTGCAGTGGCTCTAGCATTAAAAATCGGACAATATATATATTGAGGAGCTGTATCCCAATCTAAACCGATTTCTATAAAACTCATCGTCAAAAGTCACAAGAGAATCCTTCCTGCTGAATTTCGAGAGAATCGGTTAAGAAATGACCACATTATTGCAATATCACTCCAATTCGGGCGTAAATATATGTGGGAGCTATATCCAAATCTCAACCGATTTCGACCAAACTCCTTAGGCATTGTGGTAGTTTTTGAGGAAAGCGTTGTGCAACATTTTGGGAAGATTGGTAAATAAATGTGCCTTGCAGTGGCACAGGTGAGCTCCCACTTGTGTGGTGTCCATCGATATCACTGGAAGCTTAGCTGAAAGGTCTTAATTAAATACTGAGTACCAAAGATACTCGAGATGACAAGGCGAGTTATTGGCGCCTTCAAATAACCAATGGCCAACATCAGCGTCTGTTCCCAGGTTAGGGAGCAAGCGGCTCGCGAAAACGAGGGATACATGTGCGATCCCACAAAACCCATGCGGTTTGTTTCACTATGAGAAACAAATGAATAGCAAAAACGGATCCCCATAACGTTGACTTACAACGCAAACGAAAAAGGGACCATGATTTGTGGATCTGCACCTGGAATGTCCGCACTCTTTATACAGAAGGTGCAGTATACGCACTGGCGGTTGTATTAGAGAAGTACAAGGCTGATATTACCGCCTTACAGGATGGGCGATGGACTGTGAATAATGGCGGCACTACAACACCAAACGGTGACCAACTATACTATAGCTGCCATAACACGAGGCATGAATTTGGCTGTGGATTTGTGGTTAGTCGGAGACTGAAATACCTTGTCTCCAGCTTTACTCCGGTGGATGAGAGACTAGCCACAATCCGCATAAAAGCCAATTTCTTCAACATCAGCCTTATTTGTGCCCATGCCCCGACGGAAGACAAAGATGAGCAGACCAAGTATATTTTCTACGAGCTCCTAGAGAGAGAATATGACCGCTGCCCCGCCCATGATATTAAAATCGTTCTGGGAGATTTTATTACGAAGATTGAAAAGGAAGACATCTATGGTCCATCAGTCGGAAAGTTTAGCCTCCATGAGATAACGTCCTGTAATGGGTTGAGGCTGATAGATTTCGCCGCGGCAAAACACGTGGTAGTTAGTAGCACCAGATTTCAATATAAAAATATTCACAAAGCCACATGGCGGTCACCCGATTAAAACACAAGGAACACGTTATGATAGATGGAAGGCATTCATCCAGCGTGTTAGTTGTACGATCGATCCGTGAAGCGAATATAAATTCGGATCTTTACCTTGTTGCAGCAAAGGCTTTGGCCTCCCATCACCAGTACCCTTGAGTAATTAAAGTCCCGGATTTCTTAGCTCAAGAACCATTCCACTGCAAATCCTGGATAAGAGCCACGTCAAATCCTCCTGCCATCAGAAGAACCCTTAGTGCTGCCGAAGCGGCCTTACAATGGTAGAGAATTATCTGCAGAAACCAGGTCAGCATTCAGAACTTTTACCACTTTTAGCCATGTCTTCTGAGTCCTTAGGAGTTCATCCTTACAAGATTCGTTCCTGTGGACCGATATGCCGATTTAAACTCTTAGTTCCATCAAAGGCTCATCTAACACCCGATTTCGCAGAAATTTGGAGCAGTGATTTGTGTGGAGGCCACCGTAGCACAGAGGTTATCATGACCGCCTTTGGGTTCGAATCCTGGCGAGACCATCAGAAAAAAATTTTCAGCGGTGGTTTTCCCCCTCCCAATGCTAGCAACATTTGTGAGGTACTATGCCATATAAAACTTTTCCCCAAAGAGGTGTCGCACTGCGGCACGCCGTTCGGACTCCTCTATAAAAAAGAGGCCCCTTATCATTGATCTTAAACTTGAATCGGACTGCACTCATTGATATGTGAAAAGTTTTCCCCTGTTCCTTAGTGGAATGTTCATGGGCAAAATTTGCAATTTTCGTTGTAGTTGTGTTAGACTACTATTGGGTCCAGATCCGACCATATTTGAATGGTGCAGATATTAGGTCCTGAGGTCCTAAAAGGCGCCTTAATTACCCTATGACACTGAAATTGTGCACAGTGATTTCCCTAAGCACCACAAATATTCGAAGGATTTGCCATCCCCAATGTGTGGTGAACGAGTTATGTATCAATTAATTCTGTTCATATCCTGTTTAAGAAAAAATGGGCTATGGGCTTATAAATCCCTCCCCGTACGCCCCATGGAAAATGTTTAGTTTATTTTGTATCTTTTGTTTGTACAAGCCAACCCAACTCCACCCTTCTCTTCTCTGCCATTACCATTCTGCTCATAACAATGAGAGCATTAAATTTTATTTTATTTTCTTTATTTGCAGCAAGCAGCTGTATTTTATTGTTGTATTGTTTATTTGACAAAGTTATTAAAAGCAATCCACACGATTTCCACTTGATTGTTATATTGTTTTTCAATCAAATATCCATCAATCGAAATATTTCAATAAAAACTGTGGTAATCTCAGAGCTTGGTAATGTGTCTTTAGCTCAAGTTGAACAGAATCAATCAACAAAGGCGGCTGCCAGAGCAACGAACAAAATAGGCAGACGTACAGACGGACGGACGGACAGACAGACCGCCAGACAGACCGAATAACAAAGCAAAACAAACTCTAATGTCATGCTGTCTATCAATAGCCCAACAACAACAACAGAATGAAATCTCACCATCAACAACGGAATATGCCATCAACTATCATCTCATCATCAAGAATAGCACCAGCAGAGTAAAACCATACAACAATAACATCATGATAAATTCCAACACATCTGTAATACATGTATGTGGAAGTGAATGGGTATGGGTATGGGGGTATGGTCTATTTAGCTGAACTATTCATTTTGGTTGAAGTAGTGATTTTGAAGTTATTTAGAGGGGAAACATTTTGGTTTTGGTAAGGAAACTCACCTTAAAAGAACCACCATTTTGTGGGAAGGGTCCCAGCCGTTGTGCCATTTTTATACCCACCACCGTAGGATAGGGGGTATAGTCATTTAGTCATTCCGCTTGCAACACATCGAAATATCAATTTCCGACCCTACAAAGTATATATATTTCGATTTAACGATGTCCCTGTGTCTGTCCGTCTATCCATCTGTCCGTCCGTCTATTGTTATCACTCTACAGGCTTCAAAAATTGAGATATTGAGCTGAAATTTGGCACAGATACGTCTATTTGATGCACGCAGGTTAAGTTTTTGAACGGGCCAAATCGGACCATATCGGACCGATAAAGGGTCTTAAGTCCATAAAAGCTTTACTTTCAATCCGATTTCAATGGAACTTGAAAGGGTGAGTAGTTTTAGGCCTCACAACATAGGACTCAAATACGGTTCAGATCCGACTATATTTAGATATAGCTGCCATATAGACCGATCTCCCGATAAAGGGTCTGAAGACCATAAAAGCTTTAATTATTGCCCGATTTCGCTGAAATTTACAACAGGGGATTATTTAAGGCCTCCCGACATTTGACGAAAATATGGATCATATCGGACTATATTTAAATATAGCTGCCATATAGACCGATCTGCCGATAAGGGGACTGAAATCCATAAAAGCTTTATTTATTACCAATTTCGCTAAAATTTAAAACAGGGGGTTATTTTAAGCCACCCGATATTTGACAAAATATGGATCAGATCGGACTATATTAAGATATAGCTGCCATATAGACCGATCCGCCGATTTAGGGTCTTAGGCCCATAAAAGCCACATTTATCATCCGATTTTGCTGATATAAGGGACAAAAAGTTGTGTTAGGCCCTTCGACATCCTTCTTCAATTTGGCCCAGATCGGTTCATATTTGGATATAGCTGACATATAGACCGATCCGCCGATTTAGGGTCTTAGGCCCATAAAAGTCACATTTATTATCTGATTTTGGTGAAATTTGTGACAGTGAGTTGTGTTGGGCCTTTTAATATCCTTCTTTAATTTGGTCCAGATCGGTTTAGATTTGGATATAGCTGCCATATAGACCGATCCTCCGATTTAGGGTCTTAGGGCCATAAAAGCCACATTTATTATCCGATTTTGGTGAAATTTGGGACAGTGAGTTGAGTTAGGCCCTTCGACATCCTTCTTCAATTTGGTCTAGATCGGTCCAGATTTGGATATAGCTGCCATATAGACCGATTAGCCGATTTAGGGTTTTAGGCCCATAAAAGGCGCATTTATTGTCCGATGTCGCCGAAATTTGGGACAGTGAGTTGTGTTAGGACTTTCGACATCCTTCTTTAAATTAGTTTAGATCGGTCCAGATTTGGATATAGCTGCCATATAGACCGATCCGCCGATTTAGGGTCTTAGGCCCATAAAAGCCACATTTATTATCCGATTTTGCTGAAGTTTGAGCCGTAAACTCTGTTAGGCCCATCGACATATTCTTTCAATTTGGTCCAGATCAGTCCGGATTTGGATATAGCCGCTATATAGACCGATCCACCAATTTAGGGTCTTAGGCCCATAAAAGCCACATTTATTATCCGATTTTGGAGAAATTTGGGACAGTGAGTTGAGTTAAGCCCTTCAACATCTTTCTTCGATTTGGCCTAAATCGGTCCAGATTTGGATATAGCTGCCATATATACCGATCCGCCGATTTAGGGCCTTAGACCCATAAAAGCCACATTTATTATCCGATTTTGCTGACATTTGGGACAGGGAGTTGTGCTAGGCCCTTCGACATCCTTCTTCAATTTGTTCTAGATTGGTCCAGATTTGAATATAGCTGCCATATATACCGATCCGCCGATTTAGGGTCTTGCGCCCATAAAAGTCACATTTATTATCCGATTTTGCTGAAATTTGGGACAGTGAGTTGTGTTAGGCCCATCGACATCCTTCTTCAATTTGGTCTAGATCGGTCTAGATTTGGATATAGCTGCCATATAGACCGATCTCTCGATCTAAGGTTTTGAGCCTATAAAAAGCGCATTTATTGTCCGATGTCGCCGAAATTTGGGATAGTGCGTTTTGTTAGGCCCTTCGATATCCTTCTTCAATTTAGCCGAGATCGGTCCAGATTTGGATATAGCTGCCATATAGACCGATCCGCCGATTTAGGGTCTTAGGCTCATAAAAGCCACATTTATTATCCGATTTTGCTGAAATTTGGGACAGTGAGTTGAGTTAGGCCCTTCAACATCTTTTTTCGATTTGGCCTAAAGCGGTGCAGATTTGGATATAGCTGCTTCCTTTACCTGTTTTGGTTATTGGAAACACTGGAGATTATTGCTCTCCCTAGGGAAATGTTGGTATTTTCAAGCATTTAATCCGTTAAAAAAAAAATAAATAAATTAAACGCAGCATAATAATCGTGACTGCGAAATAACATTGCTTTAGCAACGACATTGTGGCATCATGTATGGTTAGTCAAAGAATTACAACTGTATCTTCTTCTCCCACTCCCACTCCCACTCTCATTTTCAATCACTCACAAACTGTGCTCAAAATGCCCATTTGTTTGGATGAAAAACAGTGGAAATGTTTATGCACTTACATATATGTATTGTATGGTTTATATACAACCATAAATACGGTATGTCCATGTGTTCGCATATACATATGGTTTTTGTTAAAATCGAGGGCATAAAATATTTGCCTGAACTTTGTCCGTTTGGTTTGCCTTTATTGTCATTTTATTTATTTATAATGTGAAACAGGAAGGTTAGGATGGTCCAGGAAGGGAGAGTCCATTAACTATTTATGTTGGCTGTTAAATACTGCAATAATCAATTCAGCCAGATACGATGTATGATAATACAGATACCACACCAGAGCAATGTTTAAATGTGTGAGTATGAGTCCTGCGTCCGTTTGTTTCTAAATGTGGCAATTCCAGTTATTAATTTTAATGTTCATCTCATACCCAAGTTAAGAGGATTAAAGAGTAGTTATATGTGCATGTAAATCTTTTTTGAATGTATATCCAAACATATGCTGGTATTTAAATTAAATCATAAGTATGGTGAAGTATGAATTTAATATAAAGCTAACATCAAATACTTTTGGGTCTTACGAATACAATCATACTCACAACCACAATACCGGAGTAAGTTATTGTACACTGTTAGCAAAATGTCGGTAATTTGCCAATACCGCCTGGTATTATTGTGTTCACTTCACAGGCAAAGATTTTTAATACCATTTGGCATCAATTCAATACCAGACAAAGGAGACTATTAAGAATTGACGGCGTCACATTTGCACTCACATTTGTTCGGCGCCAGAAGCATTGTTGAGCTAAAATATTTATATTTGCTTAACCGATAAATAAAATCTTTTAATACAATTTGAGTGTTCAAATACTCAAAAGCGGTGAAAATGAAAACAGTACTAATTCTAAGGACATTTTACATTAATAACATGATAGTGTCTTGTGCGAAATATATGCAGCTATATGCAAATCTTGATCGATCTAGACTAACATGCAGAAATATGGGGAGGGGCTTAAATTAAATCTCTGTCCCAAATTTCGGCAACATTGGACAATAAATGCGCCTTTTACGGGTCCAAAACCTAAAATCGAGGGATCGGTCTATATGGCAGCTACATCCAAATCTGGACCGATTTAAGTGAAATTGAAAAAGGATGTTGAAGGGTCTAACACAACTCACTGTCCTAAATTTCGGCGACATCGAACAATAAATGCGTCTTTTATGGCCTCAAAACCTAAAATCGAGAGATCGGTCTATATGGCAGCTATATCCAAATCTTGACCGATCTGAGCCAAATTGCAGAACTATGTCGAAGGGCCTGACATAACTCACTGTCCCAAATTTCGGCGACATCGGACAATAAATGCGTTTTTTATGGCCCCAAAACCTGAAATCGAGAGATCGGTCTATATGGCAGCTATATCCAAATCTAAACCGATCTGAGCCAAATTGAAGAAGAATGTCCAAAGGCCTAACTTAACTCCTTGTCCAAAATTTCGGCAACATCGGACAATAAATGCACCTTTTACGGGCCCAAAACATTAAATCGAGAGATCGGTCTATATGGCAGCTATATCCAAATCTGAACCGATCTGCGCCATATTGCAGAAGTATGTCAAGGGTCTTAACTTAACTCGCTGTCCCAAATTTCGGCGACATTGGATTGTAAATGCATCTTTTATAGGCCCAAAACCTTAAATCGAGGGATCGGTCTAATGGCAGCTATATCCAAATCTGAATTGATCTGAGCCAAATTGGCGAAGGATGTCGGAGAGCGTAACACAACTCACTGTCCCGAATTTCAGCGAAATCGGATAATAAATGTGGCTTTTATGGCCCCAAAACCAAAAACCGAGAGATCGGTCTATATGGCAGCTATATCCAAATCTAAACCGATCTGCGCCATATTGCAGATGTATGTCAAAGGTCTTAACTTAACTCGCTGTCCCAAATTTCGGCGACATCGGATAATAAATGCGCCTTTTAGAGGACCAAAACCTAAAATCTGGAGATCGGTCTATATGGCAGCTATATCCAAATCTGAACCGATCTGGCCCATATTGCAGAAGAATGTCAAGGGGTTTAACTTAACTCGCTGTCCCAAATTTCGGCGACATCGGATTGAAAATGAGCCTTTTATGGGCCCAAAACCTTAAATCGAGGGATCGGTCTAATGGCAGCTCTATCCAAATCTGATCCAATCAAGGCCAAATTGAAGAAAGCTATTGAAGGGCCGTAAACAACTCACTGTCCCAAATTACGGTGACATCGGATTGTAAATGCGCCTTTTTTTAGGCCCAGAGCCTTAAATCAAGGTATCGGTCTAATGGCAACTATATCCAAATCTGATCCGATCAGGGCCAAATTTAAGAAAGAATACGAAGGGCCTAACACAACTCACTGTCCCAAATTTCAGCGAAATCGGAAAATAAATGTAGCTTTTGTTGGCCTAAGACCCTAAATCGGGGGATCGGTCTATATGGCAGCTATATCCAAATCTGGACCGATCTAGGCCAAATTGACGAAGGATATCGAAGAGCCTAACACAACTCACTGTCCCAAATTTTAGCAAAATCTGATAATAAATGTGGCTTTTATGGGCCTAAGACCCTAAATCGGAGAATCGGTCTATATGGCAGCTATAACCAAATCTGAACCGATCAGGGCCAAATTAACGAAGAATGTCGAAGGCCCTAACACAACTCACTGTCCCAAATTTCAGCAAAATCTAATAATAAATGTGGCTTTTATGGCCCCAAGACCCTTCCCTAACCTGGCTTGGTTATAAATACCACCCTTGCCAACTGCCAGTCTTTCGGAGTATATGCAAGTCCTAAGCAGGCTGTGAAAATAGTGGCCAGATGGGGCACAAAATAGTCGTCCTTCTTCTGTAGCAACGTCAGAAAGGATTCCTTGCCCATACATTCTGTAATGATAAGCCTTCGATCAATCTCATTATTCCCAGATTCTGGTGTCTCCATGAGTCGCGTCATAGCCTGTGGAAAATGCATTTTTACCAAGAGCCTCAACATGTCTTCCGTTGCCTCTGCTCTCACTCCCATGTCGTCTACTGACGTTTCAGTTAGAACATCGGTTTTTGGGAGAACATTTTTCATCTTGGCGGCGTCATTAACGCTATCGACCTGTTTGCTGAAAAGCTTCCAGGAGGTACGTTAAGCTGCGTTGTGTCTCCCGTCCCTGCACATGGTGATCTTCCAATGATAGGATATTTGCTTATCCTAGTCTTCCAAATCTTCAGTAAATGGGCTTTTTGGGAGTAGGTTATGGTCTCATCAACGGCTCCGTGCATTGACATTAGCCTGCATTCAGATTCCTGTCACTGCACTGCCTTATGTCTCAATATGAGGAACTTTGCCTATACTTGTCTTCCGAATCTTGAGAAAGTCTGAGAGGGTTCTTTTATCGGGTGTCTCTTTGTTAGACTGTGTTGAGTATCTCGCCCCTGCACTGCCTGATGTTTTAATACGAGTATGAGGATCTTGTCCTAGCTTTCCCATTATTGGGACAGCCGGTGATGGCCTTGTCGTCAGACCCCCTTTTATTAGGCGGTATTGAGTCACCTGCCACTGCACGGCATGATGTCTCAATATGAGAATCTTTGCCTATCCCAGTCATCTCAATCTTAAAAAAGACAGCCTGGGATGCCAAACTTGATCAATGCGCACCACAAAGAGAGTTCCTTTCTCCTTCTACTTCTTGTGGAAGACTTCCCATTTCTCTGCGACTAAACCTTGCCCAATTTTTGCAAATTTTCTTCCCCATCCCTTGATGTCTTTATGAGTTGGAGGATGTCCATCTTTCTTACTGGGTCGGAGTTTTGCACCCTATTGAGTGTGAATACTTCCGACGAGCTTCTTGACGGTATCAATACATTCTGCTGAAGCAAGATGCAGCGTTATGATGTCCACTCTATACTCGCAGTTCATTATTTGTATGGGTGAACCATCTTCAGAGTTCCACACATGTTCGAAAATTAGCTCGTTAACCAGATCCTTTACCCACGACCGATGATCTGGTGTTATCCTATAAGATGCAGTGCCGGTATTATTCACTGCATAAGTTAGCTCAAATCTGTTTTCCTTCCATGATACACCGGCGCAAGAGGGCGACTCCTTACATTTTTTCAACGACCATCTTCTCCTTCCGTGATGGCTGTGTCTTGGTTATGGAAGTTACGGTCCTCCATGAAGACTCTGCGGCCGTGAGCACTTCCTTCGTTTCTGTTCCGACTTTGTCTCCCTCCGCAGGATACTGTCTGAAGTATCCATTGCGGAAGGGACTGGCTTAGTCTTCCCAGAGTAATTGAAAGCGGGGAGCTTTTTTTCTTTTACAGCATTTTAGCAGTGTTATGCTCCTATGGGGGTATCCAGATCGTGAGAAGACGAGGCTATTACTAAAAGGAAGCAAGAAGGAGGTCAGTATAGCTATTGGTATCGTAACGGAACACTTAGGACTACAAGTTCACTTATGTAAACTCGATGCGGCAAGTGATAACATGTGTAGGGCATGCGGGGAAGATGATGAGACGCTGGAGCATTTCCATGGTCATTGTCCGGCTAAGATGGAGATACAATATCAGACATGAACCAACTTAAGGGAGTGGTAATGAAAACAATTAAGGATTTTGTAGGTAGCACGGAATTCGTAATTTAAAAATTTCTTTTAAGAGGTTACTTTATAGTTTTTAAAGCGCACAACAAGCCGATTTCTGACTTAGGTGTATGTCCATAGTGGCATGGGACGGATTTATATCTGCAGCCTCTTTTCAACCTAACCTAACCTTACCAAAGCTCTTCGGTAGATTTAATTCTCTTCTCGGCTTCCGTACATCATCCTGAGAATGTCTCCTTCTTCGTGCCCCGGATGACCTTCTCGGTCTTCTTGTGAGCTAAGCGAAGCCCTCGCTCACTTCTGCCGTCATCCCGCCCCCCTCATCTCTCGATTTGGCTGCGATGACTGTTTCATTGACACTGTCGCTGTCTGAATCTGAATTGGAAACACCACCTTTTCTTAAAGGCTGGAGTGGAACTGTGCATCCCTCTGGTTTATCTGTCTCCTCCCCATTAATAAGTCTGACGACTGGTTGTGCGCTTAAAGCATTTCTCTCGATTGCAGATGCCAAGACACCCACACCATATAGGAGGGCGACAACTTGTTACGGTGTGATGGCATCACCACATCTGTTGGGTCTTTGGAATCCATTTTGAGCCTATTCCTGAAAGGGTTTAATTTTTTTTTTTTTGTAATAGGTACCTATTCCGAGATACGGATATTTTGCTTTTGAAGACCTTCAGCTTCAATTCATTATTCTTTGTTTTTTTTTTTAGATCATTTAATAGATCCATATTTTCCTTTATAAATATTTTTACTATGGAATGACCCATATTTTTGCATTAAGCTTTATGTGTTTAACTCCCACTCCAAGTTCATTTCTTTTTGAAGGAAGACAACGAAAAGTAGCTGAACAATTTCCGCTAGATATGTTTCTACTTCTTTACAGCTGCATTAAGAGTGTGTGTTACCTAAGCAAGGGATTGTTCAAGGGATTAGGAATGACATGAAATGCAACTGCTGTGTACTGATAAGGAAATTGCAGCTCTTTTTCTATAAATAGAGCACGTGGTGCCTTGAAAATACTATGGTCCAGCAATCGCATATGTTTGGCAGCGAAGAAATTTTGTCATTTCAGAAGTTTCTGAATGAATGGTGGAGGACATTTAGGTGAGGCCAAATCAATGTTCAAGTTCTGTTAACACCTATGGTATGGACTTTTAATAATAGTGAATGTTGAGTAGTAGTTGTAGTTGAACAAAATTAAGGAGTTTCAATAAGAATACGGAACAGCTTTTGACCATTAAGTTTAGGGATTATGAAATCAATGAAAAGCATCATAAAGTTAGCATTGGGGTTGTTATTAAAGCATTTAAATTATGTATGAAAGTCAGATGTTAACTATGTGATATCGTTGAAGAACTATAATCTTTAATGTATAAAAGGCACATTTATGAAAAATTCAATTTATTCTTCATTAATCTCCCAAAGGGAAGGGATATGGCCTGTTGATCATTAGAGTTAATTTCAAAAGGTTTTTATTGATAACAGAAATGAAATCGCCAGACATACAGGCGGACATTTCAGGTGCATGTTTAGAGTTCCATCATCAAAGGCATTGTCATCACCAAGCCTCCCTTCACAGTTCTTGACATACTTATCTCTGGTGTTTAGTTTGTAATTTAATTTTTGAACTGACTTTTCCAAACTTAATATCAATGTCAAGTGAGTTGATCAACAAGACTTGTCTAAATCTACACACATTTCTGCCCTAGATTTTGTGTTTGGAATCTTAGTTTGTCTATTTTGATGGATTTTCTTGGAATATCTTCATCAAAGGTTAAGTGCAAGTGTATTTTTGAGAATTGTATTCATATGGATTGGTTGCTCTAGCTTTTCGTTGCTATTCGAAAATTCTGTGCTCTATTACAAATCAAATATTTGATATTGATAACTTGAGGTTTCAAATTTTATTGGCATTACAAAGAGCAAAGACATGCACAAAGAATAATTGATGTCTGCCAAATTGTTATCAATCCACATTCAATGTGTACACCAACAAACACATCAATTGTTGTTGCAATTGTTTAAGCATATTGAAGACAGTTGCTATGAATTTTTGAGCATTTTATTAAATAATTTCAAGAATTTTGTCTAGCATAGCATATTTGTTGCCGTTTTCTTTGGGGAGGGGGTATAATGGAAAATTGTTTGAATTCATTGAGGTTTTTGTTATTGCAGCATAAATTGCAGGTGTTTGGTATTACTATAAAGGTGACTTTCGATTTTTATTTGGGTCACATGGGAAGGGAGAATCTTGAGGCTTCTGTCAATTGTTAGTTTAAATGGGTATTGTAAGATTTTTCAGCCTCAAAACTAAAAACCTTAATTTAATAGTATGAGAAAGACATGTAAGGAAAGAAAAAAATCAGGCTGTGTCGGTTATATATAATACGCCAAACCAGCAATCAGTGCTCGTAGCATTGTCTAGCCACCAAGTGTAGAGGCACTATGTTAGTTTAATGTTAATCAGTCCCATGCCACTATGGACATACACATAAGCCAGTAATCGGCTTGTTGTGCGCTCTAAATACTGAAAAACAAATAAAAAGGCGTTAAGTTCGGAAGGGCCGAACTTTGGATACCCAACATCTCAGGTATATATGCAAACCACCTTTCGTCACAATCCAGTGAAAAATGTATTATTTTTGCCCCATAGCAGCTTTACCGAAATCTAGACCGATCTGACCAAACGCAGTCGCAAATTGCAGCAAAATCGGATAATAAATGTGGCTTTTATGGGCCTAAAACCCTAATCCGCCGGCTCGGTCTATATAGCACATCCAAATCAGGACCGTTCTGGGCCAAATTGAAGAAGGACATCGACGGGCCTACCACAACTCACTATTCCAACTAACAGCACAATCGGATAATAAATGTGGCTTTTATGGGCCTAAGACCCTAAATCGGCGGATCGGTCTATATGGCAGCTATATCCAAATCTGGACCGATCTGTGCCATATTGCAGAACGTTGCCGAAGGGCCTAACACAACTCACTGTTCGAAATTTCAGCAAAATCGGCTTTTATAGACCTAAATCCCAAAATCGGCGGATCGGTGTATATGACATCTATAATAAAATCTGGACCGATCTGGACCATATTGACGAAGGATGTCGAAGGGACTAACACAACTGACTGTCCAAAATTTCAGCAAAATCGGATAATAAATGTGGCTTTTATGGGCCTAAGATCCTAAATCGGCGGATCGGTCTATATGGCAGCTATATCCAAATCTGGACCGTTCTGGGCCAAATTGACGAAGGTTTTCGGAGGACCTAACACAACTCACTGTTCCAAGTTTCAGCAAAATCTAATAATAAAAGTGGCTTTTATGGGCCTAAGACCGTAAATCGGAGGATCTGTCAATATGGGGGCTATATCAAGAGATAGTCCAATATATCCCATCTTCGAACTTAACCTGCTTATGGACAATAAAAAACCCATCTTCGAACTTAACCTGCTTATGGACATCTGTAAGCCTTCTCATGTAACACTTCCAATTCAGTTTCCTCTCCAAGATCACTCCTAAGTATTTGACCTTGTCAGAAATTGTCTTATTGAAGAGACCTGGTGCGTCAAAATGGCCCAGCTTTGTCTTCCTCGTAAATAGGCATATTTCAGTCTTCTCTGGGTAAACATTGAGACCTCTGGGTCTAGCTCATTTATATGCCATATACAAGACTCTTTTGGCCCTGCTGCATTTTTGGTTCTGATCTTACCCCTTAGAAGTGTTATAACATCGTCTACATATCAGACGGGTTCAAACTCCTCCTCTGTCAGCATCCGCAATAGGTCATTTATGGTGGTCAACCAAAAAAGTGGCGATAAAATACCCCCTGTGGCGTGCCCTATGCCACTTTCTCCCTTATATTTAAGTAATGGGATCCACAATTTAACCACTGGTTCGTTGGCATTTGGTTTATTCAGTCTTTAAGAACCAGGTTCTCGCGGTACTGGTCTATAGATTGGATCAGTGTGTCGGTCCGCACATTAAAGGCCCCCACGATGTCCATGCATACCGCCAATGTATACGTCTTGACATCGAAGGATTCTTTTATGCACAACTCGTGCTATCTCTACCGACCTGCCCTTGATATAGGCATGCTTGGTTTGTATTTGAGCAGTTCGCTGGATGTCATAGTCTTTATCATGGTATCCACAATACGATCCATGGTTTTGAGTAGAAAGGACGTAAGGCTAATGGATCTGTAGGCCTTTGGTGTCGCATAACTTACCTTGCCGGGCTTGGGTATTAATAGTACCCTTGCCTCCTTGGCTTTCGGAATGCATGCAAGTTCTAGGCAAGCTGTGAAAATAGTATCCAAAAGGGACGCCCGATAATCGGAGACACGTTTTGCCGCTCTGGGAATCTTAGTGTATTCGTTGAGTAGTGTGTAGTACACAGCCTAGTAAACTTCCGCTGTTTTACGACGTGCTCTGTTGCACATTCTGCGGACCTCTTTCCCAATGTTACGAATTTCCCCGGTCATCCCGGGTTTTTCTTGGGCTGATTTCCTTTCTTAAAGAGGATAACTATCTTTGAGAAACCCCACTATTGCAGTCGTAGTCCTGTTTCCATTGTCGTCAATGTCTTACAAGCTTGGTACAATCTATATTATCTCGTCCGAGTTCTCTTTCGACCAGTCTTCCGAATTTTGTCCAGTTGGTTTTTAACTTATTACGGAAATTTATCGAATTTGGCCCGGACCTTGATGATATTCTCCATCAGAGCGCGTTTAGCAGTCTCGCTCCGGTGGAGATTTGTCTGGATTACCCCAATCATTGGTCCTCCATTAGATGGGATTCTTGGGAGTGGGTGATGATCTCATTGTCTGCTCCCTGTTCTTAAGGCTGCATCGAGTTTGCCGTCACTGCACTGCCTGATGTTTCAATATTAGGATCTTTGCCTTTTGCCTAGTTTTCCAAACCTTGAGAAAGTCGTTAATGGTTGCATCATCGGGTCCCTGTTCGTTAGGCTGTATTGAGTCTATCGTCGCTGCACTGCCAATATTAGGATCTTTGCCTTTACTACTCTCCCAAATCGTGAGTAAATGGGCCTCTTGGGAGTAGATTATGGTCTCATTGTCAGTTTCCTGTGCGTTAGGCGGCATTGAGTTCTTCGTCACTGCACTGCCTTATGTTTCAGCAGAGAGACTAAGTGAAGCTTTAGAATCACTCATCATGTGAGATCGTCCTCAAAATGACTGTTGGAGAAGGCTGAATATTGAACAGTAGTTGGATTTTTGAAGTGCCGTCCACCAGACCACAGCACCATATAACATCATAGGTCTGACAATTGCAGTATACAGTCAATGAATGGAACGCGATTAAAAATCCCCACTTTTGGCAATGGTTAAGGATATTGTTATACGATTTTTTTTTCTGAACATACTACAGATAAGGCATAACAATATTTAATAAACATTTCATTATCTGCAAATATCATACAAAAAAAGCATTCTAGATTATGTTGTCCTTAATTCTTTGCAGCAAGCAAATTTGGCGCAGGAGTAACAGTACCTCGTAGATATCTTTTGTAGAAGTTTACCCATTTTCCCATTACTTGCTTTAAATTGCTACTTGAGCTAAATGCAAGCGCCATATTCCCAAGCTTACCTGAGTGAAGAACTTCACTAAGCTACCTGCCTATTAAATCTTAGATATAGAGTTACGGAAATCTTGAGAACTTTTTGGGAAAGTTGTTCACTTCACCTATTTCATAGCTGTACAACGAAAACATGAGAAAGTGAGGGAAAATAAACTTTTACTCTCTGTCATGTTACATGATTTTTCTCCCATTGTTTTTATGCTGTCACCGTTTTCATGAATGTAAGTCACAATGTCTTTCGCCGTCATGTCGTTGCAATTGTGGTTTAACGCCGTGTTCTGCCACCGCATAGGCTATTATTTTTGTTCTGCAATAAAAATAACGAAGAGTAGGGGGTGGGAGTTGAAAAAACATTAAATGTGTCTATTATTCTGTAGCTTTTATTCTGCTTTTATGCATCATGATACTCCACTCCAAGATGTGTAGATCCATGTGATTATTAATTCATCATTAAAGCATACAATTCCACATGTACGGTGGAAATTTGGAGCTCTTATGCCAGATGGGTTTTTTTTTATTTTAGATTTTGTTTTTATACCCTCCACCATAGGATGGGGGTATACTAATTTCGTCATTCCGTTTGGAACACAGAAAATCAAAATGGGGAGATCGGTTTAGACCCCATGACAGTTTAAGTTGATCCAGCCACGTGCGTTCCTCCATCTGTCTGTCGAAAAAGCTCGCCAAATATCGAAGGAGTAAAGCTAGGCGCGTAAAATTTTGCACAAATATTACTTAGTAGGTCGGTTGGGATTGTAAATGGGCCACTTCGGTTAATGCTTTGATATAGCTGTCATATAAGTATATCAGTGGTCTTGACTTGAGTTTGTCTGTTCCGTATAGACTCAAAAACGGCTGAACCTATTTTCATGGAATTTTTACAGATGGTAGAGTTCTAGCTCGCAGTGAAAATAGGGTACTACTTTTTTTGATATCCGAAGGGGGGGAGGACTCTCCCACCTACCCCAATTTTCAAAAAACGCAAGACTTGAGATGTGGGTGCTCCTGCTTAAGCGAAATTTTGTACTTCACCTTATGGTAATCCAAAAAAAGGAATTTTGGGGTCAAATCACCTGGGGGGATACCCTATCCCAAAACACAGCCGAACGGACATGTTCACCGATTGGCACAATATGGGTATCAAACGAAAGGTATTTAAGAGAAGAGTACGAACTTGGTACACAAATTTCGCCCAAAGTGTTCGGGGGAGGTCCTTTACCCCCCAAAAAACACCCCAACAGGACTCTTTCACCGCTTTGGGTAATATGGGTATCAAATGAAAGGTATTTAAGAATAGAGTACAAATCTGACATAAAAATGTATTCCTTGGTGTCTAAAGGAGCCTCACCACCCCCAAAAACACCCTCGCAGGGCATATTTACCAATTGGGACAATATTGGTATCAAACGAAAGGTATTTAAGAGTAGAGTACGAACTTGATATACAAATTTCGCCCAAAGTGGTCGGGGGTGGTCCTTTACCCCAAAAAACTCCCCAACAGGACTCTTTCACCGCTTTGTGTAATATGGGTATCAAATGAAAGGTATTTAAAAATCTGGTACAAATCTGACATAAAAATGTATTCCTCGGTGTCTGAGGGGCCTCCCCACCCCCAAAAACCCTCCCGCAGGGCATATTTACCATTTGGGACAATATGGGTATCAAACGAAAGGTATTTATGAGTAGAGTACGAACTTGGTATACAAAATTCGCCCAAAGTGTTTGTTGGGGTCCCCACCCCCCAAAAAACCCCCCAACAGGACTCTTTCACCGCTTTGGGTAATATGGGTATCAAATGAAAGGTATTTAAAAATCTGGTACAAATCTGACATAAAAATTTATTCCTTGGTGTCTAAGGGGCCTCCCCCCCAAAAAAAAAAAAAACTCCCCCGCAGGTCATATTTACCAATTGGGACAATATGGGTATCAAATGAAAGGTGTTTGGAAGTTGAGTACACATCTGTAATAAGGATTTGGTCCAAGGGGTCTACGAGGTCTCCCCAAACCCAAAACCCCTATTATACGCCCATGAATGTCCGACGTCACAAAATGGGTATCAAATAAAAGGTCTTTAGGAGTTGACTACGAATTTGGTATACATATTTGGGATAGAGTCTGGGACCGCCCCACCCACTAAATACCCTTCAATGGGACATGTAGTTCGAGCGGGATAATATGTGAATTAAAACAAGTAAAAGCGTGCTAAGTTCGGCCGGGCCGAATCTTATATACCCTCCACCATGGGTCGCATTTGTCGAGTTCTTTTCCCGGCATCTCTTCTTAGGCAAAAAAGGAATATAAGAAAAGATTTGCTCTGCTATTAGAGCGATATCAAGATATGGTCCGGTTTGGACCACAATTAAATTATATGTTGAAGACCTGTGTAAAATGTCAGCCAATTCGAATAAGAATTGCGCCCTTTGGGTGCTCAAGAAGTAAAATAGCGAGATCGATTAATATGGGAGCTGTATCAGGCTATAGACCGATTCAGACCATAATAAACACGTATGCTAACGGTCATGCGAGGATCCGCCGTAAAAAATTTCAGGCAAATCGGATAATAATTGCGACCTCTGGAGGCTCAAGAAGTCAAGATCTCAGATCGGTTTATATGGCAGCATATCAGGTTATGCATCGATTTGAACCTTATTTGACACAGTTGTTGAAAGTAAGAATAAAATACGTCATGCAAAATTTCGGCCAAATCAGATAGGAATTGCGCCCTTTAGAGGCTCAAGAAGTCAAGACCCAAGATCGGTTTATATGGCAGCTATATCAGGTTATATACCGATTTGAACCATACTTGGCACAGTTGTTGGATATCATAACAAAACACGTGCAAAATTTCATTCCAATCGGATTAGAATTAGGCTCAAGAAGTCAAGACTCCAGATCGGTTTATATGGCAGCTATATCAAAACATAGACCGATATGGCCCATTTACAATTTCAACCGACCTACACTAATAAGAAGTATTTGTGCAAAATTTCAAGCGGCTGGCTTTACTCCTTCGGAAGTTATCGTGCTTTCGAAAGACAGACAGACGGACAGACGGACGGACGGACAGACGGACGGACAGACGGACGGACAGACGGACGGACGGACATGGCTAGATCGACATAAAATGTCGCGACGATCAAGAATATATATACTTTATGGGGTCTCAAATGAATTTTTCGAGTAGTTACAAACAGAACGACGAAATTAGTATACCCCCCATCCCATGGTGGAGGGTTTGAAAAATTAATTCTTGCGGATCTGAACGAAATCCGTTGCCCTGAATATAGACCCAAACAAAATCGTGCTTTTACACGATGCTGATATTATTTCAGGGTGCGCCCCCTAAACTCCCTTCAAACCGGTAGGTGTTTGATAGTAGAAAACGCATTTGATATCAAATTTTGAGGCCAAGTGTTTGGGGGCCGTCTCACCCCATAAACTCCCTCTAAACCAATGGCTATTGGGGCTCACGGTTTATATTTTTCTAGGGCTAAGTGCTTGGGAGGCCTCCCGACCCTAGATACTCCTTAAAGTGAACATACATTTTGGATTACCACAAAAAGCAGATCAAATCCGATATCTGTTTTATGGCCGAATTTTTCGGGGACGCTTCACCTAAACTTGGCCTATACCACACATATATACCGACTATAGCAATATGTAGCTCAAATGTGATTTTTTTGGGAGAAGAGTATGAGCCCGACATCCACTTTCCACTTGCGTGGCAAAGGGTTTGGCTACACCAATCCACTACCAATACCCAGAGAATGAGGTAGATCTAACATACAAACTATTATGGGCGGACTCTCCCCTTACTTTATTTTCAAAAAAACTCCAGATCTCGGAGATGGGTGGTGCAATTTAAAATTTAGTTTATTTATAATAACTAAAAAACAGAAATTTGGTACACTTATTTAGGGTGGGATACCCAGGGCGAACGCCCCACCTCCAAAGCCTGCTAAATGGCTTCTTCACTGGAGGCCAAACTCTAAAAACTAAAAAAATCCATTTCAAGTTTTTGTCTGTTAGGGCGAAACTCATTAAACTTCACAATTTTTGATTGCTTCTCTTTCGAGACGAGCTCAATGATCGGAGATTTGCTTTACAAATGTAAAAGAAAAGCCAGAGTTCGCAACACACACCAACCACTATGGGCAGCGTTTCGCCTTTGTTCAGAAGACTTTTCAACCATATTAGGTGTGATGGCTTCAAGGGCCGTACGTTGATATGTTGCATTTGTATCGGGGTTTATCGTGTTTTACCCCATTAACCACGCTCGACCACACTGTCTATTAGCTGTACTTTTCCCAATGCATGTGTTTTTGTGTAATGACAGGTTTTTTGCCTGCAGCAAATGATTTTTAGTTCATTTGTTGGAAGTTGTATTGACGGCTTTGAACGCTAGACAATGGCAACGACTCTCGCTGTTGCTCCGTGTGCCCAGGTTCGAATCCCGGCAGGACTCTGGCGAATTTTTAAATTTCCAGTTTATTGTCTGTTGGGGCGAAATTCTTTAAATTTTCACAAAAAAATCCGTTAAAGAGTTTTTGAGTCCAAACGGAACAGGCAAACAAACATTAAAAGGTTTTTGTAGGTTTTTGCAACAAATAAAAATTTTTTGAAAAGAAAAAAACTTGGCAACCCTGGCAAAAAGTGAATTAATAAAAAACGCATTTTAGTAACTAAAACAATTCATAAACATAAAGCATAACTCGGGCATAAATCTATTGCTTCTCTATAACGAGATGTGTATGTAAACTCCAGCGCGCACTAAGCCATCGCTCATGGACAAAGATTTTATGGAGTAACTACGCAGCGGCGGAATTTTAGAGGCCTTATAGAAGCCAAATATTATCTTAAATATGTTAAACCCTTAGTGTATTTATATCATGGAGGCTAAACTTCATCGTTTTTCATGTGCAAATTTGCACTTCCAACGAACACATTTTGTGCCTTGAAAAACTGCCATGGAAATCAGTCTGCATTAGGCTATGCAGGCCTTATTTCTGCTTCATTAGAATTTATGTAAAATCTGACAAAACATAATTTCCGTCCCTGCCTCACACTATACTCACACACACACACACATCCACATTTATGTTGGAGTATTTTAAGATTACTATCTGAAATTGCTTTTAAATGACTACGAAGCATGCATTCATCTCTCTGCTCTCCTCATTGGAGCAACACCCTGCACAGTTCTGAACGGTATTGTTATACTGTGAGTGGGAGGGGGGTAATTAATACTGGCTCGATTCGTTTAAGAGCATTGAGGGGAGTTTCAAAGAGATTGAGTAAAATTGGAGCTTTGGAGTACGTTAAGTGCCTTCAGTGTGCGGTGTGTGTGTGTGTGTGCATGCATCTCTCTATGCTATACAATCAACACACCGCCTGCACATTATTGTGTGCCACAAATTTCGTTTTCAAATAAATTTTGTAAATAATAAATAGAACAGCAACAACAACAACAACAGCCAGAACAATTATCGCAATCATCGACATCACCATCATCATTATCATCATCATCATCATCATCATCATCATCATCATCATTGCCTGGAAATTTTATTTGGAGCATTCTGTTGATGTAGTCATTATCGAGCTTTACTGTGATATATGGATGTGTGCGGGTGTGTTTGTGTATGTGCGCTCTTATGTCAGCCATAAGCATTAGAAGCTCCAATGCATGTGAGGAGCTCCCATAAAACAATCATGCAATAATACTTAGTCCAATAAACGACAGCATTGCTGGTGAACAATTGTTAAATTATTAATGGAGCATTTTAAATGCATTTCAGTACACAAGTGGGCATGCAATGTGCATGCAATGCAATCAACCAAGAACGAATTAAGACATTCTGGAGATTTGTAAAAGTTTTGTAATGGCAATCGAATGTAAAACGAAACCGAAGTGAAGTGCAAAAAATTACCTTCTTTCTTGCTATACACATATGCATGTGTTATGCATATGTATGTGGGTAAGTGCATGTAACTATTTTGTTGATTTGGGAAGGGTAATAGGAAGCCAATACAATTCCATACTTTAGTCGTTAACAATTGGGGGTTGAATATGGGCAAGAATATGTGGATTTTGTTAAAATGCATGGGGACATTCATGCATTTATTCCTTAGAGAATCTATGTCTTCAAAGGTTAGAGAAAACCTTAATTTGAGAGACCGGTCTATACGGCAGCTATATCCAAATCTGAACCGTTCGGGCCCAATATGAAAAAGATGTCGATGGACCTTACGCAACACACTGTCTCAAATTTTAACAAAATCGGTTAATAAATGTGGTTTTTATGGTCCTACGACCCTAAATAGGAGGATCGGTCTATATGGCAGCTATATCCAAATCTGGACCGATCTGCGCCATATTACAGAAGTATTCCAAGGGGCTTAACTAAACTCACTATCCCAAATTTCACCAAAATCGGATTATAAATGTGGCTTTTATGGGTCTAAGACCCTAAATATGAGGATCGGTCTATATGGCAGCTATATCCAAATCTGGACCGATCTGAGCCTAATTAACGAAACATGTCGAAGGGCCTAACATAACACACTGTCGCAAATTTCAGCAAAATCGGATAATAAATGTGACTTTTATGGGCCTAAGATCAAATCGGAGGATCGGCACCTATATCCAAAACTGGACCGATCTGCGACATATTGCAGAAGTATGTCAAGGGGCTTAATTTAACTAACTGTCCTAAATTTTGGCGACATCGGATAATAAATGCGCTTTTTATGACCCCAAAACCTTAAATTGAGAGACCGGTCTATACGGCGGCTATATCCAAATCTGAACCGATCGGGTCCAAATTGAAGAAAGATGTCGATGGACCTTACGCAACACACTGTGCCAAATTTTAACAAAATCGGGTAATAAATGTGGCTTTTATGGGCCTTAGACCCTAAATCGGAAGATCGGTCCATATGGCACCTATATCCAAAACTGGACCAATCTGCGGCATATTGCGGAAGTATACCAAGGGCCTTAGTTTAACTCACTATCCCAAATTTCAGCAAAATCGGATAATTAATATGGCTTTTATTGGGCCTAAGACCCTAAATCGGAGGATCGGTCCATATCCAAAACTGGACCAATCTGCGCCATATTGCAGAAGTATGCCAAGGTGCTTAATTTAACTCACTGTCGCAAATTTCAGCAAAATCGGATTATAAATGTGGCTTTTATGGGCCTAAGACCCTAAATCGGAGGATCGGTCTATATGGCACCTATATCCAAATCTGGACCGATCTGCGCCATATTGCAGAAGTATGCCAAGGGGCTTAACTAAACTCACTGTCCCAAATTTCAGCAAAATCGGATAATAAATGTGACTTTAATGGGCCTAAGACCCTAAATCGGAAGATCGGTCTATATGGCACCTATATCTAAATCTGGTCCGATCTAAGCCTTATTAACCAAGGATGTCGGAGGGCCTAACACAACTCACTGTCTCAAATTTTGGCAAAATCGGGTATTAAATGTGGATTTTATGGAGACATTTGCAAAATCACGTAGATCGGTAAAAAACCGCTTCCCCAGGATAAAAGGCCTGCATCTGCTGTATCCCCAGGCCTTTTATCCTGCGGAAGCATTTTTTCTCCGATCTACGTGATCTTGCAAATCTCTCTGTGGAAGTACTCACTTAATAGACAAGGCGGGATGATTCCCCCGAGGGACGCAATGAGGTCCCATATGCTTGAAGATGCGCGGGACCACTTGTTGATATACACACCTAGTAGAAACATTGGTGTAAGTCTTGTCGAATAGGCACCGGCTCTCTTCTAGCCTCTTTGCTCTTTGCATTTCCTTATCTAGCCTTTAGGTCTTATCTGGAGGCTCACATTTTTAACGTTCTACACCTGGTAAAGAAAGTATCAATAGCTCCATCCTCTTTTCACCATCCTTATCGTGATAACAGGCAGATGCCATTTTACAGGATTCTCATGTGCCCCACCATATGGCATATCGCACAGTTTCCAGTTATTACTCCTGCCAAAATGCTCAGAGAACTCTTACCGAAATCCAGCAAGTCCTTGGGTCTCCTTCGGTTGACGGCAACCCGAGTATTCTAGGAGCTTGGCATCACATGTACAAATTCCTGTCTTGCCACCAGCTTTGCAGTTGTCATCCCCTCTACACCATTTAGTAGTTAGTCAAATGGCACGATGTAAGATCAGCGACCCCTTCGCTGGCGGTGTCGATCCCATCCTTGCATATTCGAGCTGCTTCTCATATTCCGCAATCAAATCCTTTGCGGGATTTTACTAACTGCCCTCGAACCCAAGAATTGAGCGCCTTTACCTTCGGGTCGATCCGTTTTTCCAGAGTTATGAGGAAAAGCAAATACTCGTGGGTTTTTGGCATGTCTCCATGCCATCAGTAGGACCCTGTGCTGAAAATCCGTTCTAGTCCCGACAGAATAACTTCTGCAGCAGTACTGGAATGATTCCGTGCGATCCAGGCGATTCAAATGGCTAGAAAGTATGAATCTCAAAAACTTCTCATCTTCTCCTCTTCAGCGACTAAAACGGAGGAGACCTACTTAACCCATGGTACGACCAAGAGTTTCGAGATGCTACTGAAGCCAAGAATGCGGCATACAGAGCAACGCTGTAGCTACGCGCCAGATGAAGAAGAGGTATCGGGAGAAAAGGAGAGAAGAGAAACGTCTATTCCGCAGAAAGATGGAGGAAATGGAACGATGTGATTGAGAGCGAATTGAGTTGTACAGAAGTCAGAATGAAGTACGGAAATTCCACCAAAGAATTAAACATCGAACCGATGGCTTTGGTGCAGGCACATCCACCTGCAGAGACAAAGTAGGAAATCTGGCTACTGATACAGATTGTGTGTTAAGGATATGGAAAGTACATTTTACCCAGTTGCTAATATCCGATGATGGCGGCGAAGAGGATACCGCTGAACCAATCCCTGATGATGGTATAGAATGTTTATCGCATAGTCAGAATGAGGTCCAAGTAGCTGTGACCCGACTGAAGAACAACAAGGCAGCAAGAGCCGATGGTTTGCCCGAACTATTGAACTATTTAAGACCGGAAGCGACACGCTTATAAGGCGTATGCATCAGCTTGTCTGCGCAATCTGGCTAGAAGAACGCATATCCGATGATTGGAACCTCAGCATACTATGTCCCGTGTACAAGAAAGGAGACAAGACGGAATGTGCTAAAGGTTGTAAGAATAAGTCTCCCCATCGTCGCATGCAAGATACTCTCGAGCGTGCTGTGTGGAAGATTAAAACCTAAAGTCAATGGTTATAGACCGACGTGGACTATACTTGGCACAGTTATTGGAAGTCGTAACGGAAACCACGTACGAAACTTCAGCGAAATCGGACAAAAATTGTTAGGACTCAAGAAGTCAAATCGAAAAATCGGTTTATATGGCAGCTATATCAGGTTACAGACAAATTGGGCCATACTTAGCGCAGTTGTTGGAAGTTGTAACAAAACACCCTATGCAAAATTTCAGCATACTCGGGCAAAAACTGCGGCTTGTAAGGGCTCAAGAAGTCAAATCGGGAGATCGGTTTATATGGAAGCTATATTAGGTTATAGACCGATTTGGACTTGTTGTTGAAGGTCATAACAGAATACTTGGTGCAAAATTTCAGACAAATCGGACAAAAGTTATGGCTTCTAGGGTCTCAAGAAGTCAAATCGGGAGATCGGTTTATATGGGAGCTATATCTAAATCTGAACCGATATGGCCCATTTGCCATCCCCACAGACCTACATAAATATTAGGTATCTTTGCAAAAATTCAAACGGCTGGCTTAACGCGTTCGACCGCTATCGTGATTTCGACAGACGGACGGACATGGCTAGATCGACTCAGAGCGGTGAGACGAGTTTATGGGACGAATATTTCGAGGTGTTACAAACGGAATGAGTAGATTAGTATACCCCCATCCCATGATGGTGGGTATAAAAATATGCCATTATGAATTGTACGGGAAAGGACCAAACCACCTTCAAATTATATTCGTGAAGCTTGCAACTTTTTGACCGACTCAGAGGCATAGTCCATGCAAAAGATGATCATATCGAGCAAATATGCATGGATTCTAAGATTTAGATTACTTTCACACATTTTTGTCATTGAAATTAATAAAAAAAAATATTTTCACGCAAAAAATGTGGTCGTTTGAATTGGTAAAACTTCATTTCAGCTACCCTGTATGTAGTGTTTATAATCAAAGACCATATACCACATAATTTTTTTCAATTCTTATCGTTCTATGTCAACAAAACTTACCTTTTTTCCCAATTTTAATTGTTTTCTTTTCTTTTTAGGTAAATTGATACAAAAGCACTTGGCTTTAATTTTTGGTAAGTTAAATGACAGCTGGGAATACCTCGAAGGCAATATGTGATTTTGAAGTGGGGCTGGCAAAATTTGTGTACACATTTTTTTATACCCTCCACCATATGATGGGGGTTTACTAATTTCGTCACTCTGTTTGTAACACCTCGAAATATGCGTCTGAGACCCCATAAAATATATATATTGTTGATCGTGGTGACATTTTAAGTCGAACTAGCCATGTCCGTCCGTCTGCCCGAAAGTCTGTCCGTCCGTCCGTCTGTCTGTCGAAAGCCCGCTAACTTTTGAAGGAGTAAAGTTAGCCGCTTGAAATTTTGCACAAATACTTCTTATTAGTGTAGGTTGGTTGGGATTGTAAATGGGCAAAATCGGTCCATGTTTTGATATAGCTGCCATATAAACCGATCTTGGGTCTTGACTTCTTGAGGCACTTAAAGGCGCAATTCTTATTCGATTGCAATGAAATTTTGCACGACGTGTTTTGTTATGATATCCAACAACTGTGCCGAGCATGGTTCAAATCGGTTCATAACCTGATATAGCTGCCATATAGACCGATCTTCGGTCTTGACTTCTTGAGCCACTAGAGGGCGCAATTCTTATCCGATTTGAATGAAATTTTGCACAACGTGTTTTATTATGATATCCGACAACTGCGCAAAGTATGGTTTCAATCGGTCCATAACCTGGTATAGCTGTCATATAAACCGATCTTTTATCTTGACTTCTTGAGCATCTAGAGGGCGCAATTCTTATCCGATTTGACTTAAGTTTTTCACAAAGTGTTTTGATATAAATTCCAATAACTGTGCGAAGTTTGGTCCAAGTCGATCCATACCCTGATATAGCTGCCTCTAGAGGGCGCAATTCTTATCCAATTGGAATGAAGTTTTGCACAAAGTGTTTGATATCACTTCCAACAACTGTGCGAAGTTTGGTCCAAGTCGGTCCATACCCTGATATAGCTGCCATATAAACCGATCTTGGGTCTTGACTTCTTGAGCCACTAGAGGGCGCAATTCATATCCGATTTGAATGAAATTTTGCCCGAAGTAGTTTGTTATGATTTCCAACAACTGTGCCAAGTATGGTTCCAATCGGTCCATAACCTGATATAGCTGCCCTATAAACCGATCTTGGGTCTTGACTTCTTGAGCCTCTAGGTGGCGCAATTCTTAACCGATTGGAATGAAGTTTTGCATGACCTGTTTTGTTATGTTTTCCAGCAACTGTGCCAAATATGGTTTAAATCGGTTCATAACCTGATATAGCTGCCATATAAACCGATCTTGGTTTTTGACTTCTTGAGCTTCTAGAGGACACAATTCTTAACCGATTGGAATGAAGTTTTGCGTGACGTGCTTTGTTATGTTTTCCAGCAACTGTGCCAAATATGGTTTAAATCGGTTCATAACCTGATATAGCTGCCATATAAACCGATCTTGGGTCTTGACTTCTTGAGCCTTTAGGTGGCGCAATTCTTATCCAATTGGAATGACATTTTGCACGACGTGTTTTATTACGATTTTTAACAACTGTGCCAAGTATGGTTCAAATCGGTTTATAACCTGATATAGCTGCCATATAAACCGATCTTGGGTCTTGACTTCTTGAGCCACTAGAGGGCGCAATTCTTATTCGATTGCAATGAAATTGTGCACAACGTGTTTTGTTATGACATCCAACAACTGTGCTGAGTATGGTTCAAATCGGTTCATAACCTGATATAGCTCCCATATAGACCGATCTGGAGACTTGACTTCTTGAGCTTCTAGAGGGCGCAATTCTCGTCCGATTTGAATGATTTTGCACGTGGTGTTTTGGTATCACTTCCAACATATATGCGAAGTATGGTCCAAATCGGTCCATAACCTGATATAGCTGCCATATAAGCCGATGTGGGATCTTTAGTTCTTGAGCTTCTAGAGAGCGCAATTCTCATCCGACTTGTCACAACGGCTTCTCCCATGGCCTTCAACATGCGTTTGCAATATGGTCTGAAACGTTATTTAGCTTGACACAGCTCTAATATAAACCGATCTCCGATTTAGCTTCTTGAGCCCCGAATCGGACTATAACTTGATATAGCTCCTTCTCTTCCGTCCTCCTCCTCCGTCCTCCTCCTCCGTCCTCCTCTGTCCTCCTCCGTCCTCCTCCTCCGTCATCCTCCTCCGTCCTCCTCCTCCGTCCTCCTCCTCCGTCCTCCTCCTCCGTCCTCCTCCTCCGTCCTCCTCCTCCGTCCTCCTCCTCCGTCCTCCTCCTCCGTCCTCCTCCTCCGTCCTCCTCCTCCGTCCTCCTCCTCCGTCCTCCTCCTCCGTCCTCCTCCTCCGTCCTCCTCCTCCGTCCTCCTCCTCCGTCCTCCGTCCTCCTCCTCCGTCCTCCTCCTCCGTCCTCCTCCTCCGTCCTCCTCCTCCTTCCTCCTCCACCGTCCTCCTCCTACGTCCTCCTCCTCCGTCCTCCTCCTCCGTCCTCCTCCTCCGTCCTCCTTCTCCGTCCTCCTCCGTTCATTATTCTTTGTTTGCCTAAGAAGAGATGCCGAGAAAAGAACTCGACAAATGCGATCCATGGTGGAGGGTATCTAAAGTTCGGCCCGGCCGAATTCAATGCCTTTTTACTTGTTTAGCATAGTAATGGTCATTGAAGCTGGATAGGTTGCTGTTGTTGATTAGATAGCAAAATGATGTTCGATTCCAAACTTTCTTGAATTGGTCAGTTGTGGCTGATTTTACGTTCTCATTTCATAACCTTGATCAATAAAATCATTTTAAATGGCCCACTGTGCCAACTTTACTTCATATAAATACCTCGATTGATGATGCACTCAATTGGAAAATTACTTTTATAACTAAAACAGCAAAGGAAGGCTTGTGGAAGCAAGTGAGAAGAGGCCACAATTCCGTGCATGCTATTTTATTTCATGCTCTTTTTTAAATGAAAATAATTAACAGAAAATTTTTACGGAAGCTTTAGAAGCAGGCATAAGTTTTGAGCAGCAATTTGTGATGCCTCGTTACCTTGGGGCAATAACTAGCGGCAGTAGCATAATTAAAAAAAAAAAAAAAACAAAATGAATAGACGCTAAACGCCACGCTACACGAACATTAAGCTCTGCTATTTGCCACAAACACACACACAAGCATCAACATATGTTGAATGGCGCAGTTATATGAGTTGCAAGTTTTATGTGCCACTTTAGAGAGCAAAGTTCAAATGGGCCACTTGAAAGTCTATGATACTTGAGTCTGCATATTGTGTTTCTCCTATACATGGGGTTAGACTGTGTCTTGGCTTGGCTTATAGTCCTCTCTCGAGCTGTTTAGCCATCCATCCATGTCTGGATTTCCAGCAGATATGTTTTCCTAGATAATAGTCCACACTATCTTTGCTGTTAGAGTTCTGACGTTGGCCCGCTCGCTTCCCCATCTATTCCCTCACTTTTAGCATGGCATATTTATGCATAATCTTTGTTTGCATCTGACATTTTTAAGGCATCCCATAAAAATAGAAAAATCCACCCTCTGCCATGGGCGGAGGCTCCAAAAAGCCCCTGAACTTCAAAAAAATTTACTATCACAACAACAATGTTTTAAGGGAGCATTGCCTAAATGAAGGCAAGGCGAGGGCTAGCATAATGTCTAGGGTAAAAGGCCCTTAGTAAGAACTAGTAACAAGTTGTTGTTGTTGTAGCAGTGTCTAGTGTTCTATCTTTCGTCTGCTTGATTCTATTGAGTGGCCAGATCGTGGAACTCTACGATGGGGTGCGTCCAGAGGGATCTGGTTTTGAGACGATTGGGTCTGGCTGAGCAGTTAAACAGGTGACGTTTGTCCTGTGGTCTCTGTTTACAATCGGGACATATATCCTGCACGTTGGCATCAATCCTTGTTCTGTAGGAATTGAGGTGGCTGCATCTGCCCGATTCGCAATTGAGCCAGAACAACTCTGATTTGCCGAGGGAGGTCAATTTCTTTAGGTGCAATGGCAAGTGGTCGTTCTCCAAGGAATACATTCACCCGGTAGCTACTCACCGTATCTGCTAGCGTGTCTGCATGAATGTAGTCTAGGCCCGCTTGATACGCCGCTTAATCTAGAGGTTCTCTCTTTTAGCGCTGGACCTCACGCTCTAGATCATGTTCTGGTTGAACGCCTATCCACAAGATGATGATTTGGATGATCTCTGCGATAACTGCCCAGAAGGTATTGCTTAGACAGTCTTCGCACGGATAGGATCTTTGTCTCCTGATGGGGGTGACCCACGTGTGAACTGACTGGAGACAGCCCGTCGTAGTTCGAAGAGCGGCATTCTGACAGATCTGTATTGCACCGCATTTCACAAACTTGGCGGGACCACACTGGCGCTGTATAACTTACCACAGACCGACCAATGAACGTGGTCAATAAGATTTCCGGCAAGTGACTTGAGGACCTTGTTTCCACTTTTGGCTTTACCGCAAACTGCTATGGCATGTGAGGAGAATTTGTAAGAACTCTCAAATGTGACACCAAGTATTTTGGGACACCTAATATTCGGAATCATTTCTCCATCGACCATCACAGTCAGCTCAGTATTCACCTCACGCATATTTGTAGTGAACAATGTGTAGGCCACCGTATCGCAGAGGTTAGCATGTCCGCCTATGACGCTGAACGCCTGGGTTCGAATCCTGGCGAGACCACCAGAAAAAATTTTCATCGGTGGTTTTCCCCTCCCAATGCTGGCAACATTTGTGAGGTACAATGCCATGTAAAACTTCTCTCCAAAGATATGTAGCACTGCGGCACGCCGTTCGGACTCGGCGAACGGCGTGAATCGGACTGCACTCATTGATAGGTGAAAAGTGTGCCCCTGTACCTTAGTGGAATGTTCATGGGCAAAATATGCAAATTTGCAATGTGGCTGAAGATTTGGTGGGAGATATCTTCAGATTTCTTGCAGCGAAATAAGAGGCAATTTCGTTGAGTTAGATGTTTAACCTATCGCAGATGTCATCAATGGGTGGGGGCCTGACGCCGTGATCGTACGATTTTCCGCATATACTTTCAAGACATCGCCAATACGTCCCTCCAGCCAGGCCTGAAACAGTGGGTGGCGAATTTTCTGTGTAGTTGCCAGTTATTTGTGGAACGACGGCATATAGGTCTGGAAGGGGTGGAATGGAGGATAGATAGAGGTTAAACAGTGCCCGAGATATCACCCCGCCTTGGGGAACTCCCTGTTTCACTCTACGGTATTTCGATTTCTTGTCCCAAAATTCCACAAATGACTGGCGACCACACAGATAATTCGCAACTCAGCGTTTCGGGCCTGGCTGGAGGGACGTATTGGCGATGTCTTCAAAGAGTTTGGGATGGCTGACCGTGTCGAATGCCTTCGATAGGTCCAGTGCCACGAGGACTGTTCTACCTCAGGGCCTGGGCTGATTAAAGCCACGGCAAATGTGTGCGATGGCATGCAGTGCAATTTTTGTGCTATACAGTCTTCCAAAATCCATGCTGATTCTCGGCGAATGGAAATTCTCCAAAGAGCTTCTTTGCTACTGGTAAGTGTCTTGGCTACTGGTGAGAGTAAGTAGATCGGTCTAAACGACTCCTCCTTACTTGGATCCTTTCCAGCTTTCAGTAGTGGGATCACTCCGTCCTATCTTAGGGCCTGGGCTGATTGAAGCTATGGCAAATGTGTGCGGTGATGGCATGCAGAGCAGTTGTTGTGCTATGCAGTTCTCAAAATCCATGCTAATTCTCGGCGAATGGAAATTCTCCAAAGATGCTCGGGGGGAGTCTTTGCTACTGGTAAGTGTCTTGGCTACTGGTGAGAGTAGGGAGTTCCGTCTGTACGACTCCCCCTTATTTGAATCCTTTCCAGGCTTCAGTAGCAGGATCACTCTGCCCATCTTCCAGACATCGGGAACTGAAAGAGTGTTCAAAGACAGGTTGAGGACCGTTGTAAGGTACTCAACTCCAGTTAAATCCAGATTCTTCAGCATCAGTGTAGAGATTCCGACGGGGCCCAACGCCTTGAATGACTTGGCGCCACGGATGATATTCGTCCACTTCGTCCACGGTAAATTGTGATGGCTGCTCTTCGGCTCGGAGACCACGGATACGGCGAATGGCTCTCCTCCTAGCCTGGTCACTCTCGGGATGTACAATAAATCGGTGATGGAAATTCTCCTACGAGGCTCGATAGGAGTAGTCCCTTATTCGACTTGGCTAGTGGTGAGAGTAGGCAGATCGGTCTGTATGACTCCCCCTTACTCGGATCCTTTCCAGGCTTTAGTAGCGGGATCACTCTGCCCATCTTCCAGACATCGGTTACTATGAGAGTATTCAAAGACAGGAGGTCGAAGGGTCTCAACTCCAGTTAAATTCAGATTCTTCAGCATCAGTGTAGAGATTCCGTCGGGGCCTAGGACCTTGAATGACTTGGCGCCACGAATAATATTCGTAACTTCGTCCACCGTAGATTTTGATGGCTACTCGGAGATCACGGATACGATGAATGGCTCTCCTCCAAACCCTGTCACTCTCGGGATGCACAGGAAATTGACGGTTGAACAACCTGGCGCACCTCTTCGGATCAGTTACGGTAACGTGGCCAAAAGTGACTGAGATCCTGTCGTCCCTTCTACCAGGGTTCGAGAGTGACTTAACGGTAGACCACAACTTACCCAAACCGGTACCTAACCGGGGTTCAAGAGTGACTTAACAGTAGACCACAACTTGCCCAAACCGGTACCTAAGTTACATTGCTTCCAATGTTCCAGCCACAAATGCCGCTTATGTTCGTTGACTACCCTGGTAATATCCAGACTCAGCTCGCCGATTCTGGGGCTAGTGGGGTGCGTGCAAAGAATCCTATCACGCTCGTCTGCGAGTACCACTGTCTCCGCACTTGGAGTATTCGACCGTCTGGTATAAAGCGAGAGGCTGCCGCGTTAATGACGTCTCGGAATTTCTTCTCGACCACTAGCACATCCGAGGGGGGTGGCTGTTCATTGAAGCGGCGATTGGTGTACTTTTGAAGCCGACCTAATTGGTCTTCTTTTGATTGATAAACGTTCGGGGGCCAGAGGTAGTGGTCTGATCCCAAAGAAATGACGGCTTGCCGGGATAAGTCACTCAGGAGATCAGGGACTGCAATGGAAATGTCTGGCGTACTGCTGCACCTCCTCGTAATCCTAGTGGGGATATCCTCATTCACCGTGCAAAACGTGGAGTCTTTAATCTGCTCTGCCAAAGCTATGCCACGCTGGTCGTTACCTAAGGAAAAATGCCATGAAACTTGATGCGCATTAAAGTCTCCTGGAACCAGACGTTTATGGCCAGAGAGTAGCCCACTTGTAAGCCTGGCAGTTGATTGGGACACAGCTACCAACCGGCGGTATGTACACGTTGTATAGCTCTATCTCGGCAGTAGCCATGCACTCCATGTAGGGGTCACTAACGCCAGACGCGGGCGAAATGAGTCTATACAGAGGCATAAGATGTATCGTTAAATTCAGTGTCAGCTCAGATGGTGTCGTCCTCAGTGCGGCTGTGATGCATAAACTAGCTATCCTTTGGATTCTGTTAAGTATTGAACAATAGGTGGACTTTTGAAGTGCCGTCCACCAGACCACAACACCATATAGCATTATAGGTATGACGACTGCAGTATATACCCAATGTAGGGGCATAAGAAGTAGCATTTAGTTCAGTGCATCAGTGTCGTCCTAAGTGCGGCGGTGATGCACAAACAAGCCATCCTTTGGATTCTGTTAAGTATTGAACAATAGGTGGACTTTTGAAGCGCCATTCACCAGACCACAACACCATATAGCATTGTAGGTATGACATCTGCAGTATATACCTAATGCATGACACGTGGTCTGAACCGCCCAACTTTTGCCAAAGGCTCTCTGTTCAAGGGCAAAATTTGCATTTGATTCGTTTATATGGGAGCTGTGCTAGGTTATGCACCTATACAGGCAATATGTAAGGCCTTGACATGCTAGACCCCTTTTTAATCCTTCCGTGTACAAGTTTAGCACACCTACACAAGTCCTCTAACTCATGTGCAGAAACGAAGGAAACTACAATGCCATCGTAAATGTCTCAAACACGGTGTTACCACTTTAAGTAAATTATGCCCTCTGCTTGGGTTTCACAACACAATGACTAAGGCTGTGACTCTAGACCGCCATATAGTTTGCCAACTACTCTGTGTCATGTGAGTAGAGTGCCAGGATACCATGTTGAGAGCTGTACCAGCCAAGACCTCCTAGAGCAGGGAGGGGTTTTTAATGCCTTAAGAGAGCGGCAAAATTATTATGCGGAATATTCTCCAAGAACCAAAGCACATAAAAAACACTCTAAAGTTTTAAAAAATTTCTTTTTGTCTACAACAAACGAATTTTGAAAGTTTTGCCCACACATTTAAGGTGTAGTAGTTGTTGGCTTTCGATGCATGCAACCGGAAAGCATTTTTCACCAACAGCAAGAGGCAACAGTATGAAAAAAGATGAACAAGAACAATGAAAAAAAAATCGGAAAATAAAATCGTTGGTAAACAATGATTTTTTTTTGTGGCAATTGCAAAGCCAAACTAACTCTGCTCTAAAGTGCTGAGTGGAGGGCGGGTGTAGAGTCAAAAACTATTAAAAACTTTTTTTTTATTTTTTCGTGGAAAGAAGAAAATCGTGACTGCCCTAGAGGATGGGTAAATCAAAGAGAAACTTTTGTTTGTGACCTCATCACAGAGACTGCAGCAGCAGCACGATGTCAAAAACTCTAAAACGATTTTGCCATACACCAAAGGAAATAATGATAGGGTAATAGATAACCTAACCTAACCTATCTTTATAACCTCCACCATAGGATGGGGGTATACTAATTTCGACATTCTGTTTGTAACTCCTCGAAATATTCGTCTAAGAGCCCATCAAGCAGATATATTTCTGATCGAAAGCACGCCAACTTTCGAAGAATTAAAGGTAACCGCTTGAAATCTGGCACAAATAGTTCTCATAGGCGTAGGTCTGTTGGGATTAAAAATGGGCCATATCGGTCCATAACCTGACATAGCTGTCATATAAACCGATCTGGGGTCTTGACTTCTTGAGCCTATAGAGGGCGCAATTCCTATCCGATTCGGCCGAAATTCTGCACGAGATGTTTCGTCAGGACTAACAACAACTTGCTAAGTATGGTTGACATCAGTCTATAACCTGACATAGCTGCCATATAAACCGATCTGGGGTCTTGACTTCTTGAGCCTATAGAGGGCGCAATTCCTATCCAATTCGGCAGACATTTTGCACGAGGTGTTCCGTCATGACTTCCAAAAACTGTGCTTAGTATGTTTCAAATCGGTTATAAACTATGTAGCTGCCATATAAACCGATCTTGAATCTTGACTTCGTGAGCTACTAGAGGGCGCAATTCCTATCCGATTCGGCTGAAATTCTGTACGAGATGTTCCGTCATGACTTCCAACAACTGTGCAAAGTATGGATTAACTCGGTCCATAACCAGATGTAGCTGCCTTATAAACCGATCTTGAATCTTGACTTCTTGAGCCAATAGAGGACGCAATTCTTATCCGATTTTGCTGAAATTTTCTGTGAGTACCGGGTGGACTCGGTCCTTAGAGATTAAATAAACCATATGCTAAGGAACAGTTAGATAAATTGTGTGTCCCTTGGCTAAATATAGGGGAGAAAGTGGCATAGGGCACGCCACAGGGGGGGCATTTTATCGCCACTCCTATCGATGACCACCATAAATGACCTATTACGGATGCTGACTGAGGAGGGATTTGAACCCGCCTGCTACGCAGACATACATAAGGGCCGAAAGGGTCTTGCATATGGCATATGACTGGCCTAGACCCAGTGGTCTCAATGTAAACCCAGAGAAGACTGAAATATGCCTGTTCACGAGGAAGACGAAGGTGGGTCAATTTAACGCACCATGTGTCCTCAATAAGACGACTTCGGTATCTGACCAGGTCAAATACTTAGGTGTGATCTTGGACAGGAAACTGAATTGGAAGTGTGTGACACTTCCAAAAGCGTACTGAGAAGGCTCACAGATGTTGGGCACTATGTAGATGGGCCGTAGGCTCGAAATGGGGCCTGAATCCTAGGATAGTCCACTGGCTCTACAGGAGCATGATAAGAGCAGTAATTACTTACGCCTCAGTCGTTTAATGGACTGCAACATAAGGACCATACAACAGGTTCAGAGAACATGTTGTCTTGGCATAGGTGGAGCGATGAGGACCAACCCCACTAGGTCACTGGAGACTATTCTAGATATCCTACCCATGGATATACAGATTAAGTGTTAGGCAGCCACTGCGGCTATGAGACTTAAGGCGATGGGAGAATGTATTGAGGATGGGAGCAGCTCATACCATCGCGGTATAATTGAGGCGACGATAGGAAAACTGGAAAGTTTTCGATCGGATACCTGAAGAGGTTACCGATCGGATACCTGAAAAGGTTTCCGATCGGATACCTTGAAATGAACCTTGAAGTCGAGTGAGAGGCACTGCTGCCATCGGCACCGTCTTGGATTGACGGAACTCTAGTATTGCCATCTGGAAGATCATGTTACACGGATGGATCAAAGCTAGAGGACAGAATGGGCCTGGGGGTTTACATTGAGAACCCAGGGAATGAGATTTGTTTTAGACTGCCTGACCATAATACGGTCCTGCAGGCGGAGATCCGGGCGATCACTGAATGCATGAAGTGCTGTGGTGCTTACGAGAGGACGTCGATTGTGAACATCTTTACTGACAGTAATATTGCCATAAGGGCAATAACAATCAGGACGGTAAGGCCACGAAAAGTCTTGCAGTGTAAGAAGGAGATGAACAACTTCTCTGAGGATGAGAAAAATCAGCATCGTTTGGGTGCCGGGCCTTAACGGAGTAAGGGGAAATAAAAGGGCAGACGATTTGGCGGTGAAGACCAGAGGATTGCCGTCAATAAACTTGGTTAACCCGAAGTCTTTCGGGTCGACGCAGTCCGAGTTAAGGGAGTGGGCGACGAATGCTCATGCAACATTGTGGAACAGCGAAACGGTCGGTAAGACGGCGGAAATCCTATGGGAGGATCCAGATCTCGTGAGAGGACGAGGGTATTACTGAAAGGAAGCAAGAAGGAGGTCATAGCTATTAGCTATAGCTATTGGTATCATAACGGGACACATAGGACTACGAGCTCACTTATGTAAAATCGGTGCGTGAAGTGATAGCATGGGTAGGGCATGCGGGGAAGATGATGAGACGTTGGAGCATTTCCTTTAGTCATTGCCGGGCTTTCGCGTCTAATAGATACCGGCACTTAGGTGGGGACACAATATCAGACATAAACCAACCAAGGGGGAGTGGCATTGAAAACAATTAAGGATTTTGTAAGTAGCAAGGAATTCCTAACTTAAAATTTTCTTTTTAGAGGTTACTTTCTAGTTTTTAGAGCGCACAACAAGTCAATTACTGGCTTAGGTGTATGTCCATAGTGGCATGGGGCGGATTAATATCTGCAGCCTCTTTTCAACGTAACCAAACCTGAAATAGCTCCCATGTAAACCGGTCTCTCGACGACTACCACAATATCTAAGATGTTTGGTCGAAATCGGTTCAGATTCAGATATATCTTCCCTATATATATTCGACAGATTTTGTGTAATTTGCAATAATGTTGTCATTTATCAACCATAGTCATTACATTTTGAACATATTTGCTCGAAATTTGATACGGATTTTTATTAAACCATTGATCGCCCTATAGGGGCTCAAAAAGTAAAATAGAGAGATCGTTTCGTATGGGACCTGTATCAGGCAATAAATCGATTCAGACCATAATAACAACGTATGTTGATGGTCATGAGAGGATCCGTCGTACAAAATATCCTTCAAATCGGTTAAGAATTGCGCCCTCTAGTGGCTCAAGAAGTCAAGATTCAAGATCGGTTTTAATGGCAGCTATATCAAAACATGGACCGATATGGCCCATTTACAATCCCAACCGACCTACACTAATAAGAAGTATTTGGGCAAAATTTCAAGCGGGGTCTCTGGGGGGGTCTCTGACGAATATTTCGAGTAGTTACAAACAGAATGACGAAATTAGTATACCCTTATCGTATGGTGGAGGGTATAAAAAGTAGGTGGCGGATGCCAGCTGAAATTCACTCGGCTTCACTCTCAATCCATCATTTTACTTTAGCCTCCAGTTCAAAATTTCTCAGCTGGCAATTCATTGACTCCTGCTGCCTTATTACTTTTTGGTCGTGCGTCTTCGTTTTTTGCCAAATTCCCACTAAATATCCTGCTTGGACTTCTAGGAATGCTCAGATGGTAAGCTATCGGCAGCTGATGCTTTATTGTTATTTAGCCAGGCTACTGTCATTTTAGACCCGCACATGACATTTAAAGGGTGATTTTTAAGCTATCATCTTTTTGGCAAAACTGTTTTCAACAGCTCACGCCCGTTTCGTGTTTTGTTTCACATTCACACATCTTCAGTTTGGTCTATAATTTAACCATGAATCGTGTTACAAACGAACAATGCTTGCAAATTATTGAATTTTATAAACAACATGCGTGCTCTGATCGCGCGCTTCTTCCATTCCATCGACGCAGCTCAGTTTTGGCTCAATGGGTATGTAAGTAAGCAGAATTGTCGATTTTGGGGTGAAGATTAGACAGAATCATTGCAAGTGCTACCAATGCATCCAGAAAAAGTCACAGTTTGGTGTGGTTTATAGGTTGGTGGCATCATTGGACCGTACTTCTTCAAAGATAATGCGAATCGTAACGTAACTGATATCCAATATTTTTTGCATAAAATGCAAGAGCTTGACTTGCATGACATGTGGTTTCAACAAGACGGTGCCACATGCCACACAGCATGCGTAATAATGGTTTTATGAAGAGTGGAGTTCGGTGAAAATTTTTATACAGGTTCGGGACCGGTCGTGCGATTTAACGCCTTTGGACTTTTTTTGTGTGGGGCTATGTTAAAGCTCATGTCCATACAGACAGTCCCACTTCAATTGACGCATTGAAAGACAACATTAAACCATTTATTCGTGAGAAACCGGTCGGATGGACCATTTAAAGGCGCAGTTACGGTTAACATTTGCATGAAATAATCTTCAAACATCAAATTATATGGACCGTACTATCGTTTCAAATAAAATTTAATGCATTTCTTTTTTGAAAAACTTTCCTATCACCTTTTATTGGATTGCCCAAAAAGTAATTGCGGATTTTTCATATAGTCGGCGTTGACAAATTTTTTCAACGGCTTGTGACCCTGTAATTGCATTCTTTCTTCTGTCAGTTATCAGCTGTTACTTTTAGCTTGCTTTAGAAAAAAAGTGTAAAAAAAGTATATTTGATTAAAGTTCATTCTAAGTTTTATTAAAAATGCATTTACTTTCCTTTAAAAAATCCGCAATTACTTTTTGGGCAACCTAGAAAAATTCGGTTCGATTCTTTCCATAACCCGGTATGAAGCCAATATAAGCCTTTCTTACCCTCTGGATGACCTTCTGTTGAGTTTGTCGCTTGTGGTCAGCCATGATTGTACGCCTCTGATTTTTCGGTACCCAAAAAATATACCATTCGTTTTCTTCTTTCCTTCCCTGTTTTATTTTCCATTTCCTCTTTCTTTCCCTTCATGAGTTGATGGAAGGGAACAGCGAAAGAAAATCTTACAAATAAGCATATTTTTGTTACCTTAAGGTATGGGCGCATCTTTTTCCGTCATCATTAAATCTTGCAATTCCCTTCATTATTACACAGAAAGACGATATCAAGAAGACGGTTTCATCTCACCCGTTTCGTTCACACTTTGGCAGTTTGGGAGCATTGAAACGCGTTTGCATGAAATCCCCATCATTAACCTTAAATTGGTCTGGGGGGCTAAACGCAAATGGCAAATGTTAATGGGCATTCTAAATGCTTTGGGGAGTAAGTTTATGAGACTGGCGGCATTGGAAGTAGCTGCTGTCCGTCCCTACATACAAAAGCCCTTACTCACCATTAACACAAATACACCAACACACGCTCAAACCCCTGTCTGCATATGCTCATCTTACGCAAGGATATGGTGGCAATTTAAGCAAAATCCTTTGCATTAGGTCGTTTGCATGCGAAGATGCCAATTAAAGATGAAACCAAAAGTACTGTCTATAAATACTTTTATACTCAAATTGCTGCCATATGCCCAGGCAAAGGTACTAAAATCTGTTGGCGGCAGCCTGAATGATGTGCTTATCATTATCGTATGTCTAACAAGATTTTTTTTTACTTCGGATTTTTGAACACATGTGCCACCACCGTGGCAACACGTATGAATGCCCTGCTCAGCTCAGTGATGTTCAATAACGTAGAACATTTGGATGAAATCGACATCGAAAGCCAAAGACATCATTATCGAAGCAGTGTCATGGCTTAAGAGATGAAAATAGGATCAACTCGATAATTAAATATTTTCAGATATTTCATGGCGGATTAGATTTCTAGGCGAACAATGAGCGCACCGAAGACCTTGAAATGAATGAGAACATAAAAATTCTGGGAATTTTTCGCAAAATAAACTTTCCAATTACTAGGGAATGTATACAAAGGCCAATTTAGGCAATTTTCCACATATGCGAGTACCTTAAGTAAAAGGAAATTTTGTATTTATTTGGATAAGAATTGATGGCTGTGGGTGTTCAAGAAGTCAAAAGTAGAGCTAAACAAGTAAGAGCGTGCTAAGTTCGGCCGGGCAGAATCTTATATACCCTCCGCCATGGATCGCATCCGTCGAGGTCTTTGTGTATCTCTTTTTAGGCAAACAAAGAATAATGAACGGAGGAAGAGGAGGAGGAGGAGCTTTATCAAGTTATAGTCCGATTCGGGTGCCAAATCGGATGAGAATTGCGCTCACTAGAGGCTCAAGAAGTCAAGACCCAAGATCGGTTTTTATGACAGCTAAAGGGTGATTTTTTTGAGGTTAGGATTTTCATGCATTAGTATTTGACAGATCACGTGGGATTTCAGACATGGTGTCAAAGAGAAAGATGCTCAGTATGCTTTGACATTTCATCATGAATAGACTTACTAACGAGCAACGCTTGCAAATCATTGAATTTTATTACAAAAATCAGTGTTCGGTTCGAAATGTGTTCAAATTTTGACAAATTTTGTTCAGCGATGAGGCTCATTTCTGGTTGAATGGCTACGTAAATAAGCAAAATTGCCGCATTTGGAGTGAAGAGCAACCAGAAGCCGTTCAAGAACTGCCCATGCATCCCTAAAAATGCACTGTTTGGTGTGGTTTGTACGCTGGTGGAATCATTGGACCGTATTTTTTCAAAGATGCTGTTGGACGCAACGTTACGGTGAATGAACACATTTCGAACCGAACACTGATTTTGGTAATAAAATTCAATGATTTGCAAGCGTTGCTCGTTAGTAAGTCTATTCATGATGAAATGTCAAAGCATACTGAGCATCTTTCTCTTTGACACCATGTCTGAAATCCCACGTGATATGTCAAATACTAATGCATGAAAATCCTAACCTCAAAAAAATCACCCTTTATATCAGGTTATGGACCGATTTGAACCTTATTTGGCACAATTGTTGGAAGTCATAACAAAACACGTCGTGCAAAATTTCATTCCCATCGGATAAGAATTGCGCCCTCTAGAGGCTCAAGAAGTCAAGACCCATGATCGGTTTATATGGCAGTTATATCTGGTTATGGGCCGATTTGGACCATACTTGGCATACTTGTTGGAAGTCATAGCGAAACACGTCGTGCAAAATTTCAGTCAAATTGGATGAGAATTGCGCCCTCTAGAGGCTCAAGAAGTCAAGACCCAAGATCGGTTTTTATGACAGCTATATCAGGTTATGGACCGATTTGAACCTTATTTGGCACAATTGTTGGAAGTCATAACAAAACACGTCGTGCAAAATTTCATTCCCATCGGATAAGAATTGCGCCCTCTAGAGGCTCAAGAAATCAAGATCCCAGATCGGTTTATATGGCAGTTATATCTGGTTATGGACCGATTTGGACCATACTTGGCATACTTGTTGGAAGTCATAACAAAACACGTCGTGCAAAATTTCAGTCAAATTAGATGAGAATTGCTCCCTCTAGAGGCTCAAGAAGTCAAGACCCAAGATCGGTTTATATGGCAGCTATATCAGGTTATGGACCGATTGAAACCATACTCTGCACAGTTATTGGATACCATAACAAAATACTTCTTGCAAAAATTTATTCAAATCGGATAAGAGTTGCGCCCTCTAGAGGCTCAAGAAGTCAAGACCCAAGATCGGTTTATATGGCAGCTATATCAGATTATGGACCGATTTGAACCATACTTGGCATACTTGTTGGAAGTCATAACAAAACACGTCGTGCAAAATTTCAGTCAAATTAGACGAGAATTGCTCCCTCTAGAGGCTCAAGAAGTCAAGACCCAAGATCGGTTTATATGGCAGCTATATCAGATTATGGACCGATTTGAACCATACTTCTCACAGTTGTTGGAAGTAATATCAAAACACGTCGTGCAAAATTTCATTCAAATCGGATAAGAATTGCGCTCTCTAGAGGCTCAAGAAATCAAGACCCAAGATCGGTTTATATGGCAGCTATAACAAAACATGAACCAATATGGCCCATTTGCAATCCCAGCCGACCCAAACCAATCGAGGTGTTACAAACAGAATGACGAAATTAGTATACCCCCATGCTATGGTCGAGGGTATAAAAAGGTTAAAGAGCAAAGCGCATTCTACTTGTCCTCAATGACTGAAGTCATAGAAAAAGAAATTATTCAAAATTTCGGTCAAATCGGTTGTTAAGGGCGTACTCTAGGGATTCAGGAGGTACAAACGGAAGATGGGTTTCAATTGGATCTATATCAAGTTATAGATCTATTTAGACCATACCAACACTGGAGGTCATAAGAGAGGTCATTGTGGGAAATTTCAGCTAAATCGGATGATAAAGGGGCCCTCTAGGGGCTCAAGAGGTATTATCGGGATGTCGGTATATATGGGAGCTATATCAAGTTTTGTACAGATTTAGACTATACCGTAGACTATGTCGTAGAAGAGGTCATTGTGCCAAATTCCAGCCAAATTGTTTCAGAATTTTGCCCTCAAGGGTCAAGAAATGGGAGCTATATCTTAACACATAATTCGGACTGCTTTCCCTTATAATACTACTTAAGGGGTAGGACTACAAGCCAGCTGCGCAGAGGGGCCTATCATCAATAGAAATCTGCCTCGAGTTATTAAGATGACGATGTCCTCATATGCGATCAGTCTTACACCAGCCCCGTTGAGATCCAAAAGCACTTCGTTTATCACTAGGTTTATAGAATTGGCAAGAAACCCCTCCCTAAAGCGTTCTCCTTATCACTCGTCTCCTGAAATCACACTCTCCCAAGTCGGCATTAATAATACCGGTAGACACTCGGCCCTATCTCCACTTTATTAAATGCCCTTCTAAATATAGAGGAAGGCCGCCATCATGTACTCCTTCTATTGGAGAGATATCTTGACCTCTCGCACTACTTCATATGGGATCATCTTCATCGACCTTCGCTGCTAGAGGGCATATTGTGCCCCCACCTTCATGTCCCCCAGTGTTTTAAGTAAAAACGATGACAAACCGATTGGTCTATAATACTTTGCAATACTGTGAATTATTTTTCCCAACTTGGGTATAAACACCACCCTGACCTCCCTCCATGTGCCTGCAAATGTGTTTCCAAGGGACTCCTGCAGCAGCGCTGGGATGATCCAGTCTGATCCGGCTCATCAATGATGTCACCGATGTCATCAATGATGTCACCGATAAAATCTTCCATAAAATCACCCTGACCTCCCTCCATGTGCCAGCAAAAGTGATTCCAAGGGACTCCTGCAGCAGCGCCGGGATAATCCAGTCTGATCCGGCTCATCAATGATGTCACCGATGTCATCAATGATGTCACCGATAAAATCTTCCATAGATTCCGCCATTGTGGTTATTAAGAAGTCCTGATAGTTGTCCTCCTGCTGGCTGCCTGGAAAATGTGTCTCCATCAGTAGTTCCAGCGCCTCCTCGTTGTTCTCGGTCTGTGTTCCCTCTTCTCTCCACAGAAAGCTTAGCGTACAACGATCCTTGGAGAACACTTTTCGCAATCTAGATGCCTCACTAGTGCCCTCTAATTTCGGTCAGGAACTCTTCTTTGCACTCCTCGTCTTCATCTTGAACCTTTCCAGGCCCTCATGATATTTGTCCCAGCCCTCTGCCGTAATCTCCCTCTTCGACTTATTAAAAAACTTTCTACTCTCTTTCCTCAGTGCTTTTAGTTCCAGTATTCACCATGTTTGGTTCGTGTTACGCGGGTGGCACCCGTGCCGGTTATGCCCTCCGAAAGGTCTCATTCAGGCTCTCCGTTACAAGATTCACTGCGGCCTCCAGTTCCCCTGGATAATTCGTAGAATTCGTCTGCGAGCCGAACACCGGGTAGAACCCAAAACTGACTGGCTCACTCTTTCGATATTTTCCGAAATTTTGCGCAGATTTTTCCTATTCACATAGGTCGTTGTGTTATGGCTGTCAACACACACGCCAAGTATGATCCGAATCGGTCTATAAGCAGATATATCTCCCATATAAACCGATCCCCAGATTTGACTTCTGGAGCCTCTAGAAGCCTCAATTTTGATCCGATTTGGCTGAAATTTGGAACAAAAACCTGAGTTGGTAATCACAAACCAAGTCTTAGTTCCAAATCCATGCCAAGTACGAACCGAAGCCTATATTTTCACCTGAATCGGCTGAAATTTCCGCCAAAAGGCCATCTTATGACTTACAACATCAGCGCCAAGTTTTAACTTAAGTACCGATATGACTTCTTGAGACCAAAATAATTCAAATACAAACTCAGTTAACAAGGGTAAATTTTTAGTGGAATCCATGGTGGAGGGTTCTGAAGTTTCGGCCCGGCCGAACTGACATTGGAAGGATTAAAGCTAGGCGCTTGAAATGTTGATAGAATACTTCTTATTATTGGGGGTCGGTTGGGATTGTAAATAGGCTATATCGGTTCATGTTTTGATATAGCTGCTATATAAGCTTACCCCGTATTTCTGGAGCATCTAGAGGGTCTGATTTGGCCGAAATTGTGCGCCAAGTGTTCTATTTGGACTTCTAACAACAGTGCCAATTACGGTTCAAATCGGTTTATTACTGACATAGTTCGCACATAAACCAATCTCGGATTTTGTCTTCTTAAGCCGCTAGAGGGCGCAATTATTATTCGATTTAGCTGAAATTTTTTGCTAAGTGTTTTGGTATGAACATTAACAACTGCGGCAAGTATGATCCAAACCGGTTCGTAAGCTGATATAGCTCCCATATAAACCGATCTCGGATTTGATTTCTAGACCCTCGAGAGGGCGTAATTAGCATACGATTTAGCTTAAATTTTTGACTAAGTGTTTTGGTGTGACTATCAACAACTGTGCTAAGTATGGTCTAAATCGGGTAATAATCTAATATAGCTCCCATATAAACCGATCTCGCATCTTCACTTCTAGAGCCGATAGAGGGCGCAATTATTATCCGATTTAGCTAAAATTATGCACGAAGTGTTTTGGTTTGGACGTCAACAACTGTGCTAAGAGTGGTTCAAATCGGTTCATAACCTGATATAGCTGCCATGTAAACCGATATCGGATCTTGAATTTTTGAGCCTCTAGAGGGCGCAATTATTATTCGATTTAGCTGAAATTTTTTGCTAAGTGTTTTGGTATGAACATTAACAACTGCGGCAAGTATGATCCAAACCGGTTCGTAAGCTGATATAGCTCCCATATAAACCGATCTCGGATATTGATTTCTAGACCTTCGAGAGGGCGTAATTAGCATACGATTTAGCTTCAATGTTTGACTAAGTGTTTTGGTGTGACCATCAACAACTGTGCTAAGTATGGTCTTAATAAGTTAATGACCTAAAAGAGCTCGTATATAAATCGATATTGGATCTTGAATGTTTTAGCCGCAAGAGGGCGCAATTATTATCCAATTTAGCTAAAATTATGCACGAAGTGTTTTGGTTTGGATGTCAACAACTGTGCTAAGAGTGGTTCAAATCGGTTCATAACCTGATATAGCTGCCATATAAACCGATCTCGGATTTTGATTTATTGAGCCTCTAGAGGGCGCAATTATCATAGGATTTAACTAAAATTTTTGACTAAGTGTTTTGGTGTGACCATCAACAACTGCGGCAAGTATGATCCAAACCGGTTCGTAAGCTGATATATTGGGTCCCATATAAACCGATCTCGGATTTGATTTGTAAACCCTCTAGAGGGCGCAATTAGCATACGATTTAGCTTACATTTTTGACTAAGTGTTTTGGTGTGGCCATCAACAACTGTGCTAAGTATGGTCTAAATCAGTTAATAACCTAATATAGCTCCCATATAAACCGATCTCGCATCTTCACTTCTAGAGCCGATAGAGGGCGCAATTATTATCCGATTTAGCTAAAATTATGCACGAAGTGTTTTGGTTTGGGCGTCAACAACTGTGCTAAGTATGGTCTAAATCGGTGAATAACCTAATATAGCTCTCATGTAAACCGATATCGGATCTTGACTTCTTGAGCCGCTAGAGGGCGCAATTAGCATACGATTTAGCTGAAATTTTGCAGGAAGTGTTTTGTTCTAACTTCTAGCAACTGTGTCAAATACTGTCCTAATCGGTCTATAACTAGATATAGTTTGCATATAAACCGCTCTTGGATCTTGACTTCTTAAGCCGCTAGAGGGCGCAATTAGCATACGATTTAGCTGAAATTTTGCAGGAAGTGTTTTGGTGAGACCATCAGCAACTGTGCTAATTATGGTCTTAATACGTTAATAACCTAAAAGAGCTCCCATATAAATCGATCTTGGATCTTGAATGCTTTAGCCGCAAGAGGGCGCAATTATTATCCGATTTAGCTAAAATTTTGCACGAAGTGTTTCGGTTTGGCCATCAACAACTGTGCTTAATATGGTATACATTGGTGCATTACTTGGTATACATTGGTCCATATAAACCGATCTGGGATCTTGACTTCTTGAGCCGATAGACGGCGCTATTATTAATCGATTTGGCTGAAATTTAGCATGAAGTGGTTTATTTTGTTTTCCAATAACTGTGCCAAGTATAGTCTTAATAGTTTCACAACCTGATATAGCTCCCATACAAACCTATCTCCCGATTATAATTCTTGAGCCTCTAGATGGCGCTATTATTAATCGATTTGGCTGGAATTTTGCATGAAGTGGTTCGTTGTCATTTCGACTAACTATTCCAAGTATAGTCTAAAACGGTTCACAACCTGATATAGCTCCCATAAAAACTTTTCTACCGAGTATACTTCTTGAGCCTCTAGATGGCGCTATTATTAATCGATTTGGCTGAGATTTAGCATGAAGTGGTTTGTTTTGTTTTCCATTAACTGTGTCAAGTGTAGTCTTAATCGGTTCACAACCTGATATAGCTCCCATACAAACCAATCTACCGAGTATACTTCTTGAGCCTCTAGATGGCGCTTTTATTAATCGATTTGGCTGAAATTTTGCATGAAGTTGTTTGTATTGTTTTCCATTAACTATTTCAAGTATAGTCTAAAGCGGTTCACAACCTGATATAGCTCCCATACAAACCTATCTACCGAGTATACTTCTTGAGCCTCTAGATGGCGCTTTTATTAATCGATTTGGCTGAGATTTAGCATGAAGTGGTTTGTTTTGTTTTCCAATAACTGTGCCAAGTAAAGTCTAAATGGGTTCACAACCTGATATAGCTCTCATATAAACTTATCTACCGAGTATACTTCTTAAGCCTCTAGATGGCGCTTTTATTAATCGATTTGGCTGAGATTTAGCATGAAGTGGTTTGTTTTGTTTTCCATTAACTGTGCCAAGTGTAGTCTAAAGCGGTTCACAACCTGGCCCAGCTCCCATATAAACCTATCTACCGAGTATACTTCTTGAGCCTCTAGATGGCGCTTTTATTAATCGCTCTAGATGGCGAAATTATTAACCGATTTGCCTTTATCTATCTTGAGCTTCTTGAGAAAGCAATTCTTATTCGATTTGACTGAAGTTTTGCACAATAAATTCCACTTTGGTCTCCAAACCAAAGTATATTTCTTGAGCCTCTAGAGAGAGTAATTCTTATCCGATTTGGCTGAAATTTTGCACAATGTATTCCACTTTGGACTCCAAACCAAGTATAGCCCCAATCGGTTCATAACTTGGTAAAGCTCAAATAACATAGCAATTCTTTTCCATTATACTTTTGTTTGCCTATAAAGAGATGTCGGCCAAAGAACTTGAAAAATGCTATCCATGGTGGTGGGAACATAAGATTAGCACGACTTGACTTTTTCAATTTAATTTAGCAGTACCCTAAAGTTTACCTTCTCTTCATTCAATTTGTAGTTTCTTTCAGAAAAACTTAACTTAGCTACTTCTGAAAGCACACAGTACTATATTTAAATTTACCATAACGAAGCCATTGTTCCAATCATTTTCATAGTCCAGCATTTAAACGCCTTTATTACATGCTTTGCAATTTGAACACTCCTTGGTGAGTGTTCGCCTCCAATTTGTTGGTGTACGTCGCGCTGATAAAACTCATGGCAGTGGGATAACCTTATTTTGTTGTTTCTAACGAAGTACGGAGTATATCTGCATCTAAATACATTGAAATTTCGAGCAACATGCGAAAACTTAATTACTCCCGGAAGTTGTACTCCGTGTCCGTAAGGGCTCAAAATAGCGAAGTAAACAATGAAAAAAAAAAAAAAACAGCCAACTGATTTTACCACAACAAAAGCGGTCACGATGTGAAATGGGGGGGTAGGTACAAGCCCAAATTATGTTTGCATACGATAACCCTTAAATACGTGTGGCGGCAAGCCATAAAGCCTCAAAAAATATTTTCTCCATACCCGATTAGCAAATAAAGGGATATTGGGATGAAACTGCTAGGCTAAATTTGGAAAAGGAACAAAAATTTTTCTTAAAGGATAAGATCAAAAAAGGACATTTGTGTTATTTTTAAGACCCTAGAGGGTACAGCATTCAATTGATGGGTTCTTACTTTCTGTCCCTAAAAGGTCCTGGATCTAATGGGAGGTCCCCTAAGCTTGCTCATCTTGTCTCTGAGACACTTGGCGAAAATATCCCTTACAGTCCGATTTTCAAACTGTTTTTAGTAAAGGATACGACTGAGATATTCTTCTGGAAAAATTGCCCTAATTTTAACCTAATTAAACCCTTTCGTTACACCCTATACCATGTACAGACACTCGCTTCTAGCTCCCTCGTACTCGTCCAACAATGCTGCACAGGTGTGCATTGCAAAATAGAAGCTGAGCGGTGCTAGAAACGTTCAGTTTATCTTTAATTACAACGTGTGAAAATTATTATATGTGCCACAAACACTCTCTCACACCCACTCGCCTGGCACTTAAACAAGCTGTGGCGACCTAATTTTTACCCCCAGGTTTGCGGTTGATTCTACAACACATGTGTGTAGGCCTGTACGTTGAGGTAGTTTGTTGCAAACTCCCCGGCAAATATGAATAAAAACCATATTCACTCTTTACTATCCTTTGGAAAGCAACAAAAACAACATTAGCAACAGCAAATTGTAATAACAATACACGCGTACGGTTTACAAAGAGGCGAAAGAGAGAGTGTGGTGGTGGTGGTGGTAAGTCGCTTTACTTGTTTGTGTTTGACTATTTTCCCACTTCCTCATTTCACACTTTCACCTGCTCAAGCATCTGCGTCGTCTGCCAAAGCCATTCATTGGATTTTTTTTTGCTTAATTTGCAGGTATTTTTCTATTGTTATGACCAGACCAAACGTGAGTTCTTAAATGTAAGTACGAAAGATAGGGATATGCACACAAACAGAGGCGGATAGTTCATATTCAAAGGCCTTTTGGCCGATAAAATTTGAAAGAAATTTTCTCTAACGAAAAAATTGCAGTGAAATTTTCTCAAAGGAAAAAATTTGAGTGAAATTTTCTCTAAAGACAAAATTTCAGTGAACTTTTCTCTAAAGACAAAATTTCAGTGAAATTTTCTCTAAAGACAAAATTTCAGTGAAATTTTCTCTAAAGACAAAATTTCAGTGAAATTTTCTCTAAAGACAAAATTTCAGTGAAATTTTCTCTAAAGACAAAATTTCAGTGAAATTTTCTCTTAAGACAAAATTTCAGTGAAATTTTCTCTAAAGACAAAATTTCAGTAAAATTTTCTCAAAAGACAAAATTTCAGTGAAATTTTCTCAAAAGACAAAAATGTCAGTGAAATTTTCTCTAAAGACAAAATTGAAAATAGAGTACTACATATTTTGATATCCGAAGGGGGGGGGGGGGGGCCTCCCCCTTACCCCAATTTTCTAAAACGCCAGATGTATGCCACCTTATAGTACCCCAAAAAACACGAAATTGCTAAACAATTTGGGGGTCAAATAATCGAGGGGGACGCCCGATCCCAAAACCCTCCCGAGCGGACATGTGCCCTGATTGGGACAATATGGGTATCAAATGAAAGGTATTTAAGAGTAGAGTATGAATTTGGTATACAATATTCACTCTTAAGTTTCGGGGGGGAGAGGAGGGGTCCCTCAACCCCCGAAAAAGCCTCAAGAGAACATTTTCACCGTCTTGGGCAATATGGGTATCAATTGAAAGGTATTTATCAGTAGAATACGAACTTCGCATTAAAATGTTACCCTTAATGTCGGAGGCTCTCTTCTTCTCTCCAAAGAGGTGTCGCACTGCGCCTCGGCGTTTGGACTAGTCTATAAAAGGAGGTCCCTTATCATTGAGCATAAAACACTGAATCCGACTGCACTCATTGATATGTGAGAAGTTTGCCCCTTTCCATAGTGGTATGGTCGTGGGCAAAATTTTTTGTTTGTTCGTAAGTACGTGGTTGGCCGTCCCACCATGCATACCCCTCAAATTGGTCATATTTGTGGATTATGGCAAAAAAGGGCTCAATTCTGTATCTGTTCCGTGGCCAAGTGTTTCATAGACGCCTCACATCATAAACTCTCCCTAAACCACACATATATACCGACTATGGCAATATGTAGCTCCAATGTGATTTTCGGGAGTGGAGTATGAATCTATATCCAAACTTTAATGGGCGGACCCTTTCCTTACCCTATTTTCAAAAACGCCAGATCTCGGAGATGGGTGGGATATCTAGGAGGTCGCCCCACCTCCAAAGCCACCAGCCAAATGGAATATTAACCAATAATGCCAATATATGGGACTCAAATGAAACGTATTTGAGACCAGATATATATGGGGATCAGCCTCACTCTCAAAAACACCCCCTTACCGCACAAATTTACCAACCATAGCAATGAAAGGCTCCAGTCAAAGGTATTTGGGAGAAGAGCACCAATATAATATCCACATTGGCGCGAAATATCTGAAAGGCCATACCAATACATCCAAACAGGACTTATTTCCTGATGTGACCGTATAGGGCTCAGATAAAATAAGAGAGTGATAGAAGGCGCAGCGGAGCGGGCCCTGTCCAGCTAGTCTTATATATAAAAATCAATTTGTGTTTGTTTGATTGTTTGTTTGTCTGTTCCGTATAGACTCAAAAACGGCTGAACCGATTTTCTTGAATCACAGATGGTGCATAATGATCCCTTGGTAAAAATGGGGTTCTACATTTTTTGAATTCTGAAGGGGGAGCGGACCCTCCCCCTTACCCTTGTTTTCAGAAACTTCAGATCTCGAAGATGGGTTGTGCGAAATTTTGTGTGCTCTCTTAAAGTAACCCACAGACAAAAATTTGGTATCTTAAATGAAAGGTATTTTAAAGTAGAATCTGATCTGATAGAATCCGAATCCGAATCCGAATCCCAAACACTTGATCGCACATTCTGATAGTGCGATCAAGTGTTTGGGGGACCACCCCAACCCCCAAAACACCCCTAAATCGGACATATTTACCGACCATTGCAATATGGAGCGCAAATGAAAGGTATTTTGGAGTAGACCACGAAGAATCTGATATCAACATTAGGGACCAACTGTCTAGGGCACGTCTCACCCCCATAAAAACCCCTAAATAGGACGTATTTGCTCACCATGGCAATTTGGGTCTTAAAGAGAGGGGAGCTCTCCAAAAAGCGGACATATTTGGTATTTGAGATTAGAAAACGATTTTTATATTCGACTTTGAGTCCAATGACAATATGAGGTTCAAATAAATGATATTTGAGTGTAGCACGATGCTGATTTATTTTCAGCGCTAAATATTTGGGGGCAAACCCCCCCCCCAAAAATCACCTAAATTGGACATAGTTTCCGACCAGGTCAATGTGGGGCTCAAATGAAAAGTATTCAGAAGTAGAGAACGAAATTGATACCCATTTCGGGACCAATTTTCTGGGGCTTTAGCCCTTTCCAAACCCCTCCCCCCCACAAACAGCAATCATTTATTGACCATCGTAATATGGGGCTCAAGTAAAGGTATTTGGCAGTAGAATACGAATCTGATATACAAATGTGGGACCATGTATTTGGGGCACCGCCCCTTCCCCAAGAGTACAAAGTTACAGACCAAATGGAAGGTATTTTAGATTAAACAAGTAAAAGCGTGCTAAGTTAGGCCAGGCCGAATCTTATATACCCTCCACCATGGACCTCATTTGTCAGTTCTTTTCCCGGCATCTCTTCTTTAGCAAAAAATGATATAAGAAAAGATTTGCTCTGCTATTAGAGCGTTATCAAGATATAATCCGGTTTAGACCACAATTAAATTATATGTTGGAGACCTGTGTAAAATGTCAGCCAATTCGAATAAGATTTGCGCCCTTTGGGGGCTTAAGAAGTAAAATACAGAGATCGATTTATATGGGAGCTGTATCGGGCTAGAGACCGATTCAGACCATAATAAACACGTATGTTTATGGTCATAAGAGGATCCGTCGTACAAAATTTCAGGCAAATCGGATAAGAATTGGGCTCTCTAGAGGCTCGCGAAGTCAAGACCCAAGATCGGTTTATATGGCAGCTACATCAGGTTATGAACCGATTTAAACCATACTTGGCACAGTTGTTGGAAGTGATACTAAAACACTATGTGCAAAATTTCATTCCAATGGGATAAGAATTGCGCCCTCTAGAGGCTCAAGAAATCAAGACCCAAGATCGGTTTATATGGCAGCTATATCAGGTTATGGACCGATTTGAACCTTACTAAGCACAGTTGTTGGAAGTGATACTAAAACACTATGTGCAAAATTTCATCCCAATCGGATAAGAATTGCGCCCTCTAGCGGCTCAAGAAGTCGAGATCCCAGATCGGTTTATATGGTAGCTATATCAAAACGTGCACCGAAATAGCTCATTTACAATCCCAATCAACCTACGCTAATAAGAAGTACTTGTGCAAAATTTCAAGAGGCTAGCTTTACTCCTTCGAAAGTTAGCGTGCTTTCGACAGACAGACGGACGGACGGACGGACGGACAGACGGACTGACAGACGGACGGACGGACAGACGGACGGACGGACAGACGGACGGACAGAGATGGCTAGATCGACATAAAATGTCAAGACCATCAAGAATATATATACTCTATGGGGTCTGAGACGAATATTTCGAGGAGTTACAAACAGAATAACGAAATTAGTATACCCCCATCCTATGGTGGAGGGTATAAAAACGAATATGATAACCAATTTTGGGGCCAAGTATTTGAGTTTGCCTCATCCCATAAACTTCCCTCTAAACAATGGTAATATGTGGCTAAAATAAATGTTATTTGAGAGAAGAGCACGATGTGGAAATTTTTTTCCGTGGCCAAGTGTCTGGGGACCAACTCACCCCACAAACACCATGGGAGCCTTCTTACTCCCAAAATCCCCATGAGAAGATGGGTAATTTGATCAACATTTTCCCTTTAAGGAAAATCTTCTCTGAAATTTTGTCTATAAAGAATATATTGAGGAACTAACTCCTCCTTCTCTTACTTTAAGGCCCCATGTTGAATCACATCCTCCCGTAGTCCTCCTTCGCTGGCTATTCCTTAGTGCAAGTGTGTTTGCGTTTTACTTTAGAAAGTGTATCGGCATTTGCTTGTGCTTGTAAAATTCTACCTTTAGACCCCTTAAAAGTTGAGTTTGTTATTGCTGACACATACACTTGTAAGAGAGTTGGCTCATTGCAAAACTGTCCTTTGAATGAGTGTGTGTGGGTGCGTGTGTGTGCTTGCAGGTGGGTGGTGAATGGCTGACATAGTTTAGTAAATGTTTGTTAAATGTAAAAACAGCATAAACACACCTTTTTATGAGACACGTAACTGCAATATCCCGTCCGCACACATTCATCTACAAAGGAGCTTTGGTTGCTTCATACTTTCCTCTAGGTGTGAGCATGTGTCTCTCTGTGCGTTATACATGCAAACCTTAGATTCGTAAAAACTCATCTAAAGCATTATCTAAAGTTTTCATTTACACACCCAATTCATGAAGAATATTATGCGAGAATATAAAAAAATACAGTCTGCCACCATAGAATGTGAGTCCTTAAAAAAATATTTAAAATTAAACTTTAATTCTATTAAAGCGGGTCATTTATAAGTGTTTTAGAATTGTTGAAGTTACCTAGCTGGAAATGTTCTTGAAAAGAAAAGAGACAATATATGTTTATATACTCCACCATAGGATAGGGGTATACTAGTTTCGTCATTCTGTTTGTAACTCTTCGAAATATTTGTCTAGGACCTCATAAAGTATGACCGTCATGAGATTTTATGTTGAATTAGCCATGTCCGTCCGTCTGTCTGTCGATAGCACGCTAACTTTCGAAGGAGTAAAGCTAGCCGCTTGAAATTTTGCGCAAATACTCCTTATTAGTGTAGATCGGTTGGGATTGTAAATGGGCCACGTCGGTCCATGTTTCGATATAGCTGCCATATAAACCGACCTTGGATCTTGACTTCTTGAGCCACTGGAGGGCATAATTCTTATCCAATTTGGCTGAAATTTTGCATTGGATGTTTTGTTATGACTTTCAACAACTGTGCTAGGTATCATTGAAATCGGTCCATAACCAGATATAGCTGTCATATAAACCGATCTTGAATCTTGACTTTTTGAGCCACTAGAGGGCGCAGTTTTTGTCCGATTTGGCTGAAATTTTACATGAGGTGTTTTGCTTTGCTAAGTATGGTTGAAATCGGACCATAACCTGATATAGCTCTCATATAAACTGATTTGGGGTCTTGACTTCTTGAGCCTCTAGAGGGCGCAATTCGTATCCGATTTTGGCTAAAACTTTGCATGACGTCTTTCATTATGACTTCCAACAACTGCTGTGGTATATAGAAAGCCTAATTTTTTTTTACATCCGAATACCTCTCAGTTGGGTCCGACATTACTTTGATCAGACTATTTTTCCTTTGGGTGGCCTTAAGGTGTGGAAGACTAGTAGGGGAGGGAATATTTTTTTTTGCGGTGGAGATCCCCTAAACTTTAGTGCCAAATAGTGATAACAAATCCATATTTCTTTCTCAAATGCCTTTCATTTGAGTTCCACATCGTTCCTCTCAGAATACTTTACAATTTGAAGGGCTTTTTTTAGGTCCGTTGCAGCAAATTTTGATATCAGATTCCTATTCTACTCCCAAATACCTTTAACGTGAGCCTCATATTGTCCCGATGTGTCTACATATCAGTTTGAGAGTGTTTTTGGAGTGATATATGGAGTGAGCCGGCCCTACTGAGGCTAGGCGGCAAATTTCAACATCAAATTCGTATTCAACTCCCAATGATGGGGGTACATTCATTTTGTCATTCCGTTGGCAACACATCGAAATATCCATTTCCGACCCTATATAATCTTGATCAGGGTAAACATTTGAGACGATCTAGCCATATCCGCCCGTCTGTCTGTTGAACCCAAGCTACAGTCTTTAGAAATACAGCTATTGAGCTGAAACTTCACACAGATACTATTTTTTGCCTATAAGCTGGTTAAGTTCGAAGATGGGCTATATCGGACTATTTCTTGATATAGCCCCCATATAGACCCATTAAAGCCACATTTTTTTATCCGATTTTGCTGAAATTTAGGACAGTGAGTTGCGTTAGACCTGTCGACATCCTTCTTCATTTTGACCCAGATCGGTCCAGAATTGGACATAGCTGCCATAGCTGTCCGATTTCGCTGAAATTTGGGACAGTGAGTTATGTTAGGCCCTTCAACATTCTTTTTCTATTTGGCTCAGATGGTCCAGATTTGGATATAGCTGACATAGGTACCGATCTCTCGATTTAATTTTTTGGGTCCATAAAAGGCATGTTTATTGTCCTATTTTGCCGAAATTTGGGACAGTGAGTTGTGTTAGGCCCTTTGTCAGCCCGGTTGAGATTTGGATATAGCTGCCATATAGGCTGATGTCGGTTTGGGTGGGTTTTTCGTTTTCTTCCGCAAAATACCATTGGTTTCAGTACTAGATTGTTTTCATCAGTCTACTTTTAATTTTGAGTGGTGGTGTAAGGGGGAGCGTCCACCCCTCTTCCGATATCAAAAAATTATATATCTGTGAAAATTTTAAGAAAATTGGCTCAGCTGTTCTTGAGTATATACGGAACGAACAAACATATACGCTTTGACTATTAGATAAAAAATGCTCGATCGTCTTCAACTCCTCCCCATCCCGGCCAACCCTGCCGAAGTCTGCCTTCCAACGCTGTATCAATGACCTAGTACTGCAATGGACAGGTAAGACCCTTCACAGTAGCCCGAGGCCAAACTCTCTGAGCAAAAGATAAGTGTCATTCTACTCCTTGATATACGCAGCTACAGAGGCATGGCCAGCTTGCAACCAAAAGCAGCAGCCCATGTCCTATTTACGTAGCCATTGTAAAATGCTGTTATTCTACCAAAATGCTTCTATCCTATGACCGAAGTGTTTGGATATCCATGGTTCCAAGGCAGTTCCCAACATGTTTTCCGATTATAAGTCGCATTTAATGTGATGCCAGGCTTGATGAAAACGATTGCAGAATCGGCGGTCACAGCCGTCATAACATCACTTGAGATGGGTTAGGTTAAAAAGAGGGTGCGGATAAATCCGCCCCATGCCACTATGGACGTACACCTACACCTAATTGGCCCTTCGTGCTACTAATTGGAAATTTGTATACCCTACACCATAAGATGGGGGTACACTAATCTAGTCAGCTCGAAATATAGATCTAGGACCCCACAAAGTATATATATTCTTGATCGTCTCGACATTCTGAATTGAACTAGCCATGTCCGTCCGTCTGTCGAAATCACGATAGCGGTCGAACACGTAAAGCTAGGCCCTTGAAATTTTACACATGTAATTCTAATTAAGGTAGGTCATTGGGGATTGCAAATGGGTCATATCGGTTCAGATTTGGATACAGCTCCCATATAAACCGATCTCCCGATTTGACATCTTGAGTCCCTGGAAGCCCCAATTTGCATCCGATTTTTCTGAAATGTTGCTCATAGTGTTTTGTTATGCCTTACAACAACTGTGCTTAGTTCGGTCCAAATCGGACAAGAAGCTGATATAGCTTCCATATAAACCGATCTCTCAAATCGACTTCTTGAGCCATTACAAGCCGCAATTTTTATCTGCTTTGGCTGAAATGTTGCACATGGTGTTCTCTTATGACTTCCAACAACTGTGCCAAGTACGGTCCAAATCGGTCATGAAGCTGATATAGCTTCCATATAAACCGATCTCCCAAATTGACTTCTAGCGCCATTGCATGCCGTGATTTTTATCCGATTTGGCTGAAATTATGTTATGACTCTCAACAACTGTGCCAAGTGCGGTTCACATCGGTCTATAACCAGATATAGCTCCCATATTGTAGCAGAATCGATGGTGGTGGGTTCCCAAGATTAGGCCCGGCCGAACTTACCACGCTTTTACTTGTTTTCCATATCTCGCGCTTAAGTTGGTTCATGTCTGGTATTGTGTCCCCACCTAAGTGGGGGTGTATGTCAGCCGCGAATTGTCGTCCTACCGACCGTTTTGCTGTTCTACAGTGTTAAATGCGCGTTCGAAGCCCACGCCCTTAACTCGCACTGCATCGACCCGAAAGGCTTCAGGTTAACCAAGTTTATTGATGGCAGTTCTCTGGCCTCCACTGCCAATTCGTCTACTTTCTCATTCCCCCTAACTTCGCTATGGGATGGCGTTCAAACGATGCGAAACGTACCATCCTCAGAGCAGGCATTAATCTCCTTCTTGCACTCCAAGACTGTTCGTGAACTTAACGTCTTTTTAAATGTTATTGCCCAGTCTACTGTCCGAAAAGATATTTACATACGACGTCATCGCGTTAAAACCACACCACTTCACGCATTCCATTATCGCCCGGATCTCCGCCTGCAGCACCGTATTATGGTCAGGCAGTCTAAAACAGATCTCAGTCCCAGGGTTCTAAATGTAGACCCCCAGGTCCACTCCGTCCTCTAGCTTTGATCCGTATAACAAGATCTTCCAGATGGCAATACTAGGGTTCCGTCAATCCAAGACTGTGCTGCTTGCCGTAGTGCCTCGCACTCGGACTCAAGGTTCATTTCAGGCATCCGATCGGAAACCTCTTCCCTTCCTTCCTTCCAGGTTTCCTATCGTCTACTTGATTATACCGCGATGGAATATGCTGCTCCCATTTTCAATACAGGCTCCCATCGCCTTAAGTCTCATAGCCGCAGTGGCTTCCTCACACTTAATCTGTGTGTCAATGGGTCGGATATCTAGAATAGTCTCCAGTGCCCTAATGAGCGCGATCCTCATCGCTCCGCCTATGCCAAGGCAACATGTTCTCTGAACCCATTGTATGGTCCTTATGTTACACTTTTTCCCCATAGCAGTAACCTTATACAGCTCCCATTTAAACTGATCTCCCGATTTTACATCTTGAGCTCCTATAGGTCGCAATTCTTATCTGATTTGGCTGACTGCATGACTTGAATCAGTCTCAAATCTGATATAGCTCGCATATAAACTGATCTCCCGATTTTACTTCTTGAGCCCCTTGAGGCGCAGTTCTTGTCTGATTTGACTGAAAATTTTCACAACTTCTTCTACTATAGTCTCAACCTGTTATAGCTCCAATGGCATAGCAACTCATATCCATTATCCTTTGTTTTCCTTTAGAGACAGGCCGGGCAATACCAGATACCATGATGAGGATTCGGCTGAACTTAGCACGCTCTTATTTGTTCTTTATATGTTGTTGCATCCCTTCTCTAGATATTTTCATATTTTGAAACATCGCCCTTAAGGCGTTGAATTCAAGCCTTCACTCGCTGCTTTTTTTGTGACCATGTTGCTGCTTTTTTTGTGACCATGGCGTTTGCCAATGTTACTAGTATCATGCCTCGCACTCGACCTCAAGGTTCATCTCAAGTATCCGATCAGAAACCTGTTCCATTCCTTCCAGGTTTCCTTTCTTCGCCTCGATAATACCGCGATCACTTTGTTCACTTTGAGGTGTTTGAGTTCGCCAACAATAGCCGTTTGTGATTTTCCAGCCGAACGTTGGAATTCAATCTCGAGTAAGTTTTTGTTTAAATAACAGAAACTTACTCGCGATTTAAATCCCTTTTAGACAATGCAATGAGCTGTCAATAAAACAAATTTCATTTATCTGTCATTTCTGTCAGCCACAATCTTTAGATTTCCATACAAAGTTCCTACTGCAATGTTACTCACATACCTTTGTGGTTCAACCCACTGTTACCATGCATATTGTAGGCACAATGTAAGCGTAGATTTAAGCAGTACCAGAGACAGGCGTTGACTCATTCAGGTGTCATAAAGCTGTTTGTCCTATACTTTGGTGACAAATTGTTTTTTAGTAGTCCACCACATCGCTTTTGGTTTCAGGGGACAAAGGCATGATAGGTGTTTCCCTGCTCCATTAAAGTGCACTTAATTATTTATATACGTGAGGATGTGAGTGTGTATTTGTGTGTACACACACACACACACAAATACACACTCACATTTGTTGTGATGTAATGTGTCACACATTTTTTTAAAACAAATGTTTAGAAGATTAAAGCACTAAGCAAGGCTCCACAACATGTTGCCATTTATACTTTAGCCTGTTTTCCAACAACAACAAAAAAGGACATGCATATTCATGGGACATTTTAAAATTGCCATATTTTTATCATGGCTTTTCTTTTCTCTTCGGCTGTTCTGCTTGCATTTGGGCTGGACTAGGGCTTAACTGGCTTTAGAATTGTGTCCTTACTAATTTTCCTCCCCCTCACTTTTGTCAAGACTGCATTGAAACTTTCAACTGGAGTGCATGGTTGAAATGCTCGCCAGTGTTTGTTGTTGTATTCTTGGCTGCAATGTGTGTGTGTGTGTGTGTGTGCGAATATGTGCGTGCAGAGTTTAGCGATAAGCAACGTTTTTCGTGTTCAAGGATTCCTTTGAGTTGCTGTACCAGTCTGTGTTGCACCCAGACAGAGTGTGGCTGGTGTAGGTTGCTTGGTTGGCTGCCAACCGAACATTGTATTGAGATTGAGACGAATTTCCATTTGATCACGTTTCGCAGCCAAGACGGTTTCTTTGGGGAAAAAACACACTGAACAAAACTTTTTTGTTTGCCTGGAAATAGCTTAGCGAAAAAAACCGAAAAATCTGGGAAAACATTGAACAACAATTTTTGTTTAAGGAACTAAGTTGAAAACCAGTAAGGAAAGGCAAAAGTCGGGCGGTGCCGACTATATAATACCCTACACCACCTAGTGCATGTAGTACTTTTTATATGTAGAACTTATCTCGAAATCTAGTCAGACCTTAATTTGGATACCAATTGAAATAGCAATTTTGAGCCTTGTAAGATTTTCCTACCATAAGGCAAAAGATTTGGATTTCCACACCTTTAAAGGCCATATCGGATAAAAAATTATATGGGAGTTATATCGAAACCTGTGCCAATTTTAATGACACATACTGGGACATGAAATAGAAAATCTCACGCCCTCGATTGTAGAGATGTAACCAAAATTGTGGATTTTACTGCCTTAAAAGTCCATATCGGATAAAATATACACACTGGAGTTATATCTAAATTAGGACCGATTTTAATGAATTTTGGGCACGTATTGCAACGTCTAATGCAAAATCGAAAGAAAATTGTGGATTCTACAGCCTTAAAAGGCCATATCGGATGAACGATATATATGGGAGTTATATCTAAATCTAAACCGATTTTTATGAAATTTTGCACACATACGAAGACGTCGAATAAAGCACCTCATGCTAAATTTGGTAAAGAACGGACCAAAATTGTGGCTTCTACAGCCTTAATAGTTTAAATCGGATGAAATATATATATGGGAGCTATATATAAATGTGAACCGATTTTTATGAAATTTTGCACACTTATGGAGACGTCAAACAAAACACCCCGTGCCAAATTTTGTGATTATCTGTAAAAAATTGTGGCTTCTACAGCCTTAATAGATCAAATCGGATGATAGATATATATGGGAGCTATATCTAAATCTGAACCAATTTTTATGAAATTTTCCAGATATGTTAAGATCAGTAACAAAACAGTCCGTGCAAAATTTTGTGCAGATCGGTGGAAAATTGTAGCTACTACGGCCATTTAAGTGCAAATCGGGCGTTACATATATATGGGAGTTATATCTAAATGTGAACCGATTTTTATGAAATTTTGCACACTTATGGAGATGCCAACTAAAACACCCCAAGCCAAATTTTGTGAAGATCTGTAAAAAATTGTGGCTTCTACAGCCTTAAACGGCCATATCGGATGAAAGATATATATGGGAGCTATATCTAAATCTGGACTGATTTTCATGAAATTTTCCACACACATTAGGACGTCAAATGAAACACCTCGCGCAAATTATTTTAAAGATCGGACTAAAACTGTGGCTTCTACAGCCTTAAAAGTCCATATCGGATGTAAGATATATATGGGAGCTATATCTAAATGTGAACCGCTTTTTATGAAATTTTGCACACATATGTAGACCTCAAATAAAATACCCAATGCAAAATTTTGTAAAGATCGGATCAAAATTGTGGCTTCTACAGCCTTAATAGTTCAAATCGGATGAAAGATATATATGGCTATATCTAAATCTGAACCAATTTTTATGAAATTTTCCAGATATGTTAAGATCAGTAACAAAACAGTCCGTGCAAAATTTTGTGCAGATCGGTGGAAAATTGTAGCTACTACGGCCATTTAAGTGCAAATCGGGCGTTACATATATATGGGAGTTACATCTAAATGTGAACCGATTTTTATGAAATTTTGCACACTTATAGAGACGCCAAATAAAACACCCCGTGCTGGACCGATTTTCATGAAATTTTGCACACGTATTAGGACGTCAAATAAAACTCCTCGCGCAAAATATTTTAAAGATCGTACTAAAACTGTGGCTTCTACAGCCTTAAAAGTTCATATCGGATGAAAGATATATATGGGAGCTATATCTAAATCTGAAGCGATTTTTATGAAATCTTGCACACTTATGAAGACGTCAAATAAAACACCCCTTGTCAAATTTTGTAAAGATCGGACGAAAATTGTGGTTTCTACAGCCTTAATAGTTCAAATCGGATGAAAGATATATATGGGAGCTATATCTAAATGTGAACCGATTATTATGAAATTAAACACACATATGTAGACCTCAAATGGAATACCCAATGTCAAATTTTGTAAAGATCTGACAAAAATTGTGGCTTCTACAGCCTTAGTAGTTCAAATCGGATGAAACATATATACGGGAGCTATATCTAAATCTGAACCGATTTTTGAATCAAAATAAATTTTTGTACACACTACAGTAGAATAGGGATATATTCATTCAGTCATACCGTTTGCAACACATCGAAATATCAATTTCCGACCATATAAAGTATATTCCGGATCGTCGTAAAATTCTAAGACGATTTAACGATGTCCGTGTGTCTGTCCGTCTGTCTTGTCTAACCGTCTGTCCTGTCTATCCGTCTGTCCTGTCTATCCGTCTGTCCTGTCTATCCGTCTGTCCTGTCTATCCATCTATCCGTCTGTCCGTCCTTCCGTTGTAATCACTCTACAGCCTCCAAAAATTGAGATATTGAGCTGAAATTTGGCACAGAGACGTCTTTTTGATGCACGCTGGCTAAATTCTTGAACGGGCCAAGTCGGACTATATTTGGCTATAGCTGCTGTATAGACCGGTCTAGGGATAAAGGTTCTAATGCCCACAAATGTTTTATTTTCTACCCGATTTTACTGAAATTTGGAACAGTGAGTAGTTTAAAGCTTCCCGACGACTAACCCAAATATGGTTCAAATCGGACTATATTTAGATGTAGCTACCATATGGACCGATCTCCCGATAAAGGGTCTGAAGCCCATAAAAGTTTTATTTTTTGACCGATTTCGCTGAAATTCACAACAGTGGGTTTTTTTGAGCCTCCCGATATCTGACCTAAATATGGTTCGGATCGGACTATATAGACCGATCTGCCATATAGACCGATCTGCCGATAAAGGGTATAATGCCCATAGAAGCTTTATTTTTTAACCGATTTTGCTAAAATTTGCAACAGTGAGTAGTTTAACGCTTCCCGACAACTGGCCCAAATATGGGTCAGATCGGACTATATTTATACAATATATAGCTACCATATAGACCGATCTCCCGATAAAAGGTCTGAGCTAAATATGGTTCATATCGGAATATACCATATGGACCGATCTCCCGATAAAGAGTCTGTAGACCATAAAAGCTTTATTTATTACCCGATTTCGCTGAAATTGGCAACAGTGGGTTTTTTTTTTAAGCTTACCAATATATGACCTAAATATGGTTCATCTCGGACTATATTTAGTTAAAGCTGCTATATAGACCGATCTGGGGATAAAGGGTCCAATGCCCACAAATGCTTTTTTTTTACCCGATTTTGCTGAAATTTGAAAAAGTGAGTAGTTTAAGGCTTCCCGACATCTGACCCATATATAATTTAGATTAGACTCTATTTGGTTATGGCTACCATATAGACCGATCTCCCGATAAAGGGTCTGAAGGCCATAAAAGCTTTATTTCTTATCTAATTTCGCTGAAATTTAAAACAGTGAGTCGTTTAAAGCCTCCTGACATCTGACCTAAATATAGTTCGGATCGGACTATATTTAGATATAGCTGCCATATAGACCGATCTCCCGATAAAGGGTCTGTAGAAAATAAAAGCTTTATTTAATACCCGAATTCGCTGAAATTTGCAATAGTGGGTTATTTGAAGCCTCCTGACATCTGACCTAAATATGGTTCGGATCGGACTATATTTAGATATAGCTTCCATATAGACCGATCTGCCGATAAGGGATCTGAAGCCAATAAAAGCTTTATTTATTACCCGATTTCGCTGATATTTGAAACAGTGAGTAGGTTAAGACGGGTTGGGTGCTTTGGGTGCTTAAGTTATCCAATTTTCACCGGATTGTGATGAAATGGGGTTTTCATAGATATCCAAGTTGGTGGGTATCCAAAGTTCGGCCCGGCCGAAATTAATGCCTTTTTACTTGTTTCATTCTAATTAAGTGCTTACAGCTTTAAGCGCTTGTTAAAATGCAAATTGTTCTTATTTTCTGAATTTTCTTTGGTATCTTCTTCTCTTCCAAGCATATTTTCCAAGTGTCCCTTTGCTGCTGTAAGAGGCAATCATGTATTAAATGTTACTTACTTCCCGCCATGTATGTAACCATGCATGTCAATCGCTTTTTCTTCTTCTTTGCTTGATATAAATTCAAATATATATATATTTTGTTATTGGCTACAACAAATTATTCTAATAACAAATTCGCATGCAACAATATACTTTGTGGCACTTCCTTGAACGAGCAACGTTTGTTTTTTTGTCCAACTTACACTAATTTCCCTAGGGTGTGAGAACTGAAATGCAGGTCACAATTGGACTACTCAATGTTTTGCTGGATTTAAGTAAACTCCACATAGAAAGGAAAGACGAATATTTAAATTTTAACAAGTCTTCTGGTAGTTGTTTGAGATAATAGAATTTACTTTAAATTATTGTTGACATTTTGTCAGCTGGGATCATATTCAAAACTTGAAACTCTAAACTTCAGCCTATACAATGAAGTAGGGATGAAAAAGATTGAAGCCTGTGTGTCTTGTGTTTCAAGAATCAAACATCACAAATCTAAAATTGGTTGTAAGGATATGTCTTATCTAAGTCATTGCAGGATATCTAAGATTTCAATTCAAAACAAATGTGTTTCCTTACGAATTCAGGGCCAGTTGAGAAAACAGAGGGATCACTCTTCCTCAGGACACTGGACACTTGCGGTGTGGGCGATTCCTCCTTATGTTCTTCCCTAGCTGCTGCTATCGAAGTACCTTTGCAGTTTTATCATCGTATCCTTAATGACCTTCACGTAATATTTGCTTTAAAGTATTTCTCATATTGAAAATTCCATTCAGCTAGACTATTAACAGGTGAATGGTTCTTGTTCAAGTTTTGTTTTATCAGAGCTTAAATGACTTTCACGCAATATTAACTGAAATGAATTTCTTGTATTGAAGAAGTAACCATTCAACTGCAATATTTACTCTCAATTAATGCCAATGATGTCACGTACAAGCATGTACAGAACATTGAGTTCATTTTTAATTACAGAGCTAAAGTAGCATTTAATAGGTAAATGGACTATGAAGTATTGACTCCACATAATTGTAGAGAATTAGTTCCCAGAAAACACTACAAAGAATTAAATGCTACCAGAAGGAAATGGTGGTTATTAATTAAATGGCAAGTATTTCTAGGAATAATATTGCAGCAATTAATTCAAATAATTAGCAAAGGACTATAACACCAGCATTCTTGCTATATACTCGTACACACATGTGTATATGGGGTGCTTCACATAAAGTTTCAGTTTGAAAGTTGTTATAAAAGCAATACTGATGTCCAGCTTTCTTTAAATGACAATGAAATTAGAAAATTTTAGAGAAAATATCCATTTATTCCAGCAATGAGGTCTAAAACACTGTTGAACACAACAAAAAATAACAGGAAAAACAGCTGAGATTATTAAAGCGGAGGCAAAAAGACAAAAGTAAGAAGGCCTTAAGTTCAGCCGGGCCGAACTTTGGATACCCACCACCTCGGGTTTATATGTAACTCACTTTTCATCAAAACACGGTAAAAATTGCATACCTTATGTCTCATAGCAGTTATAGCGAAATATGTTCCGATTTGGAACCAATTCAAATAAATACAAGTTACTGTTCAACTGTGTATAACAAAATATTGGTCTTTTTAGTAGCTATATATGAAAATAAACTGATCTGAACCATATACAACATAGATGTCGAAAAGCCTAACGTAAGTCACTGTTTCAGTTTTCTGTGATATCGGATTATAAATGCGCTTTTTATGGGGCCCAGACTTTAAATCGAGATACTGGTCTAAGTGGCAGCTAAAGGGTGATTTTTTTGAGGTTAGGATTTTCATGCATTAGTATTTGACAGATCACGTGGGATTTCAGACATGGTGTCAAAGAGAAAGATGCTCAGTATGCTTTGACATTTCATCATGAATAGACTTACTAACGAGCAACGCTTGCAAATCATTGAATTTTATTACCAAAATCAGTGTTCGGTTCGAAATGTGTTCTGTCCCAAATTTCGGCGACATCGGACAATAAATGCGCCTTTTATGGCCCCAAAACCTAAAACCGAGAGATCGGTCTATATGGCAGCTATATCCAAATCCAGACCGATTTGTGCCATATTGCAGAAGTATGTCAAGGGACTTTGGTTAACTCACTGTCCAAAATGTCGGCTATATCGGACAAGAAATGAGCCTTTTATGGGCCCAAAACCTTAAATCGAGGGATCGCTCTATATGGCAGCTATATCCAAATCTAGTCCGATTAAGGCAAAATTGAAAAAAGATGTTGGGGGGCCTAACACAACTCACTGTCCCGAATTTCAGCAAAATCGGATAATAAATGTGACTTTTATGGGCCTAAGACCCTAAATCGGCGGATCGGTCTATATGACAGCTATATCCAAATCTAGTCCTATTAAGGCCAAATTGAAGAAAGACGTTGAGGGGCCTAACGCAACTCACTGTCCCAAATTTCAGCAAAATCGGATAATAAATGTGGCTTTTATTGGCCTAAGACCCTTAATCGGCGGATTGGTCTATATGGGGACTATATCAAGATATAATCCGATATGGCCCATCTTCGACCATAAACTGCTTATGGACAATAAAAAAATCTGTGCAAAGTTTCAGCACAATATCTCTTTTTTCAAAGACAGTAGCGTGATTTCAACAGACAGACGGACGGACATGTCTAGATCGTCTTAGATTTTTACGAATAATATATATACTTTATAGGATCGGAAATGGATATTTCGATGTGTTGCAAACGGAATGACAAAGACTCAAGAAGTCAACCCAAGATCGGTTTATATGACAGCTATATCAGGTTAGGGGCCGATTTGAACTATACTTGGCAATGTTGTTGGATCATAACGAAACACGTCATACCAAATTTCAGCCAAATCGGATAAGAATTGCGCCCTCTAGGGGCTCAAGAAATCAAGATCCAAGATCGGTTAATATGGCAGCGATATCAGGTTATGAACCGATTTGAACCATACTTGGCACAGTTGTTGGATATCATAACGAATTACATTGTATAAAATTTCATTCCAATCGGATGAGAATTGCGCCCTCTAGAGGGTCAAGAAGTCAAGATCCAAGATCGGTTTATATGGCAGCTATATCAGCTTATGGACCGATTTGAAACATACTTAGCACAGTTGTTGGAAGTCAAAACAAAACACCTCATGTAAAATGTCAGCCCAATCGGATGAAAATTGCGCCCTCTAGTGGCTCAAGAAGTCAAGACCCAAGATCGGTTTATATGGCAGCACGTTGTACAAAATTTCATTCCAATCGGCTAAGAATTGCGCCCTCAAGAGGCTCAAGATGTATGGTTTAAATCGGTTCACAGCCTGATATAGCTGCCATATAAACCGATCTTGGGTCTAGACTTCTTGAGCCACTAGAGGGCGCAATTCTTATCCGATTGGAATGAAATTTTGCACTACGTTTTTTATTATGATTTCCAACAACTGTGCCGAGTATGGTTCACATCGGTTCATAACCTGATATAGCTGCCATATAAACCGATCTTGGGTCTTGAGCCTCTAGAAGGAGCAATTCTCGTCCGATTTGACTAAAATTTTGCATGAGGAGTTCTATTATGATTTCCAACAACTGTGCCTAGTATGTTTCAAATCGGTCAATAACCTGATAAAGCTGCCATATAAACCGATCTGGGATCTTGACTTCTTGAGCCTCTAGAGGGCGCAATTTTTATCCGATTGGAATGAAATTTTGCACAACGTGTTTTATTATGATTTCCAACAACTGTGACAAGAATGGTTGAAATCGGTTCATAACCTGATATAGCTGCCATATAAACCGATCTTGGGTATTGTTTCTTGAGTTTCTAAAGGGCGCAATTCTTATCCGATTGGAATGAAATTTTGCACGACTTTTTCTGCTATGACTTCCAATAACTGTGCTAAGTAAGGTTTAAATCGGTTCATAACCTGATATAGCTGCCATATGAACCGATCTGGGATCTTGACTTTTTGAGCCGCTAGAGGTCGCAATTATTATACGATTTGCCTGAAATTTTGTACGACGGATCCTCTCACGACCATCAACATCCGTGTTTATTATGGTCTGAATCGGTCTATTGCCTGATACGGCTCCCATGTAAGTCGATCTCTCTATTTTGTTTCTTGAGCCCCCAAAGTGCGCAATTGTTATTGGAATTGGCTGACATTTTACACAGGTCTCCAATATATAATTTAATTGTGGTCCAAACCGGACCATATCTTGATATCGCTATAATAGCATAGCAAATCTTTTCTTTTATTCTTTTTTTTTGCCTAAGAAATGATGCCGGGAAGAGAACTCGACAAATGCGATCCATGGTGGAGGGTATATAAGATTCGGCCCGGCCGAACTTAGCACGCTCTGACTTGTTCCTGTTATTTTCGTAAAAGTTGAATTTTCTTCCACAGTATTGCAGATACATTTCCTTTCCATTGATTTAAGGTTAGACATCCTTTTATTTATTTAAAGCTGACTTTTGTATGTCCTCGTAGTGTGAAGCATAACAGAAATTTAATGGCAATTTTAATTCTTAAATGGTGCATTTCGTAATCATTAAACGTACTTTGCAAGAGTTTTTTTTTTCATGTTAACTATATTTTAACAAAAAATCACTTTTTTTCCATGCTTTACCAAAGAACAGTGCTGGATTGCAATTTAACTTCCGCTTCAGGCGACACAGAGCACGGACTGTGGGTAACTTTGGTTATGGGGAGAAATTGAAGAGTGTGCATGTGTGTGGCTGTGTGTGTGTTGAGAGTGTGTTTTTTCACAGTTTTTCCTCGTTTATCGTTTTCATTCATCTGCAATCCATTTATCATTAACGTTCATATACGCTTTTCAATAACCATAGATTTTTAGTGTTTTGCACATTTGATTGCATTTGTGTGAAACACGTTCATTGGGATTGTTCCAGCCCTCGCTTGCACACTTGCTCGCTCACTTTTGCTCATTCATTCATTCGGAGGTTCGTTCGTTTTTTGGTTAGGGCTCATTGATTCGCATCGATTTAGTTGTTGAATTCAAGCAAGTCAGCCAACAAAGGAACTTGAAAATGAAAAAAGGAAACTGAAATGGGAACAGCATCGAACTGCAAACAATTACTTGTATTTAACACCATTCGCCCACAGAAAAAAACTTACAGTAGGAGGTGGAACACGAATTGTTATTGCTGTTTGCTGGATGTTGTCATGTTGTAGGCTCTTTTTGTTTTCTTCTTTGATTTTAAGATTTTGGTAGCAGCAGGAGATGGTGGACAATGAGGGGATTAGATTGTAGATTTGCTGTTCTTTCTTGCTTTTTTCCTTTTTGATAAACTTTACATGGATACATGCCTAACAATTGATTGTTCCCATGTCAGTTGAACTAGAAGCAGGTCTGAATGGATGCCTTCAGGAAAGCGACAAACAACACAACACCGAGAAATAGTCGACAACGAAATGAACACAAAACGCTCTTAACCTATAAGCTTAGGTCAATTTGCTTTTCGAGAGTTGGCTGATGAAGGCGATGATGTGAAATGGTGATGACGATGTTGACGATGATGATTTGGATGTTGCGGATGATGATGATGACTAACAAACATAAAAGGTCAACAGAGTTACATCAACAACGTCAACATCAACATCGTCATCATCATCATCATCATCCTCTTGCTCAGTGCCCCTACCAACATTGTCGACAGCATCTACAGCGATAGCTACGATAACAACATCAAATGTTTAATGGTAAACATCTTTTTTCAGCGTTTTCTTTTTTTCTTCCCTTGTTGCCTAGGGGTCAATTGGGCTTAATTGGAGAGTATGTACGGGGAGGCGTAACTCCTATCAATGATTCGTGCCTAGTACTTTTGCATGCATGCGATGTGTAGGGAGTACACATGTAATTCAACGATATTGAATTACAAGTTCATGCTCAAAGCTACTCATCATCATTATCGTCGACGTTTCAAGAAAAAGGTGGAGTAATTGATGTTGCTTAGCTAGCGAAAACCATTTCAATTTAATTCTAGTCCATATTCAGCCGAATGTTCTGTAGGCGATGCAAGCAATATCGACTTTAGAGATTAATTTTCGTTGGGCAATCAAATCATTTGTGGAATTTTTAAAAGCCATTGAAGTTATTTGGGTTTAATTAAGTCTTGGAAATGTGATATGGCAGTCAAATCTAAGTGGAAATTACTTATCAGTGTCAAGTGCAAGGAAAGGTCCTGCAATTCTCTTAATAAAACCCAAGGGAGAAGAATTCCACATCAAAACTCCTCGCCAGACCATAATCAGGGTTACCTTTGAGTAAGGAAAATAAGTAAAAATGTCCAAAGTTCGGTCCGGTCGAATCTTGAGTTAAAGGACATGCTCGTTTATGTACTTTCCGCAAGAAATTTCTGTCACTTCAGACAGAAATTGAAGCATCTAGGGGCCATAGAAGACTAATCGGGTGATCGGTTTGTATGGGAGCTACATCAAGTAGTAAAGGAGGTCGCCGTAGGGCAGAGGTTAGAATGTCCACCTATGATGCTGAACGCCTGAGTTCGAATCCTGACGAGACCATCAGAAACAAGCAAAAAGGCGTCAAGTTCGGCCGGGCCGAACTTTGGGTACCCACCACGTCGGGTATATATGCAAACCACCTTTCATCAAAATCCAATAAAAATTGCATGCCTTATGTCCCATAGCAGTTATTATCGAAATATGATCCGATTTGGACCAAATACTAAAAAGTACAAGTCATTGTTCCATTGTGTATTGAACCATGTACAACATGGATGTCAAAAAGCCTAATATTCGTCAAATTTCTGTTAAAACGGATTGGGGCCAAAACTTTAATCGAGATATCAGTCTATATGGCGACTATACGCAAATCTTGATCGACCCTAGACCAAATTGCAGAAATATGTGGAGGGGCGTAACTTAACTCTCTGTCCCAAATTTCAGCAGCATCGGGACAGACTGATTCGGCCTAAAACATAAAATCGAGAAATCGGTCTATATGGCAGCTATATGCAAATCTGGACCGATCTGGGCCAAATTAACGAAGGATGTCGAAGGGCCTAACACAACTCACTGTCCCAAATTGCGGCGACATCGGACAATAAATGTGCTTTTTATGGCCCCAAAAACCTAAAACCGAGAGATCGGTCTATATGGCGGCTATATGCAAATCTGGACCGATCTGTCCCATAATGCAGAAGTGTGTCAAGGGGCTTAACTTAACTCACTGTCCCAAATTTCAGCAGCATCGGGACAGACTGATTCGGCCTAAAACATAAAATCGAGAAATCGGTCTATATGGCAGCTATATGCAAATCTGGACCGATCTGGGCCAAATTAACGAAGGATGTCGAAGGGCCCAACACAACTCACTGTTCCATATTTCAGAAAAATCGGATAATAAATGTGACTTTTATACCCTTAGACCTTAAATCGGAGGATCGGTCTACATGGCAGCTATATGCAAATCTGGACCGATCTGAGTCAAATTGACAAGGGTTGTCGAAGGGCCCAACACAACTCACTGTCCCAAATTTCAGCAAAATCGGATAATAAATGTGGCTTTTATGGGTCTAAGACCCTAAATCGGAGGATCGGTCTATATGGCAACAATATGCAAATCTGGACCGATCTGGGCCAAATTAACGAAGGATGACGAAGGGCCTAACACAATTCACTGTCCGAAATTTGAGGAAAATCGGATCATAAATGTGGCTTTTATGGGCCTAAGATCCCAAATCGGAGGATCGGTCTATATGACAGCTATATCCAAATCTGAGCCAAATTGGCGAAGGATGACGAAGGGCCCAACAAAACTTACTGTCCCATGTTTCAGCTAAATCGGATAATAAATGTGGCTTTTATGGGCCTAACACCCTAAATCAGAGGATCGGTCTATATGGCAGCTATATGCAAATCTGGACCGATCTGGGCCAAATTAAAGAAGGATATCGAAGGGCCTAATACAACTCACTGTCCGAAATTTGAGGAAAATCGGATCATAAATGTGGCTTTTATGGGTCTTAGACCCCAAATCGGAAGATAGGCCTATATGACAGCTATATCCAAATTTGGACCGATCAGAGCCAAATTGACGAGGGATGTCGAAGGGCCTAATACAACTCACTGTTGCATATTTCAGCAAAATCGGATAATAAATGCGCCTTTTATAGACCCTAAATCAGAAGATCGTCCTATATGGCAGCTATATCCAAATCTGAACCGATCTGAGCCAAATTGACGAAGGTTGTTAAAAGGGTCCAACACAACTCACTGTCGCAAATTTCTGCAAAATCGGATATTAAATGCGGCTTTAATGGGCCTAAGACCATAAATCGGAGGATCGGTCTATATGGCAGCTATATCCAAATCTGGACCTATCTAAGCCAAATTCAAGAAGGATGTCGAAGGGCCTAACAGAACTCACTCCCTCAATTTTCAGCAAAATCGGATAATAAATGTGGCTTTTATAGACCCAAGACCCTAAATCGGAAGATCCTCCTATATGGCAGCTATATGCAAATCTGGACCGATCTGAGCCAAATTGACAAAGGTTGTCGAAGGGCCTAACACAACTCACTGTCCCAAATTTCAACAAAATTGGATAATTAAATGTGGCTTTTATGGGCCTAAGACCCTAAATCGACGGATCGGTCTATATGGGGGCTATATCAAGATATAGTCCGATATAGCCCATCTGCGAACTTAACCTGCTTATGGACGAAAAAAAGAATTTGTGCAGAGTCGAGCTCAATATCTCTTATTTTTGAAGCGTGTAGCGTGATTTCGACAGACAGATGGAGAGACGGACAGACGGACGGACGTGTCTATACTTTATAGGGTCGGAAAAGGATATTTCGATCTATTGCAAACGGAATGACTAGGACTACGAGCTTATACTTCATGATGCCAATAGCTATACTGACCTCCTTCTTACTTCCTTTCAGTAATAGACTCGTCTTCCTACGATCTTGATCCCCCCCCATAGGATTTTCGCCGTCCTACCGACCGTTTCGCTATTTCACAAGGTTGTTTGCGCATTCGTCGCCCACGTCCTTAAATCGAACCGCAAAGACCCAATAGGCTTCGAGTTAACCATCCGCATCCGCATCGTTTGGTTGCCGGGCCATAACAGAGTAAGGGGGGAATGAAAGGGCACACGATTTGATGTTGAAGGCCAGAGAACTGCCGTCGACAAACTGGCAGTTCTCTGGCCTTCAACGTCAAATCGTGTGCCCTTTCATTCCCCCCTTACTCTGTTATGGCCCGGCAACCAAACGATGCGGATTTTGCCATCCTCAGAGAAGACGCTTATCTCCTTTTTACATTGTAAGACTGTTCGTGACCTTATGGTCCTGGTTGTTATTGCCCTCATAGCCAAATTACTGTCCGCAAAGATGTTCACACTCGACGTCCTTGCGTTAGTACCATACCACCACACGCATTTCGCGATCGCCCTCATCTCCATCTGTAGGGCCGTATTAAGGTCAGGCAGTCTAAAACTAATCTCAGTCCCTGGGTTCTCAATGTAGACCCCTAGGCCCACTCTGTCCTCTAGGTTTGATCCATCCGTGTAACATGATCTTCCGTTAGTCCAAGACTGTGCTGCTGGCAGCAGTGCCTCGCATTCGACCTTAAGGTTCATCTTAGGTATCCGTTTGGAAACCGCTTCCCTTCCTTCCAGGTTTCCTATCGTCGCCTCGATTATACCGCGATGGTATGAGCTGCTCCCATCCTCAATCCATTCTCCCATCGCCTTAAGTCTCATAGCCGCAGTGGCTGCCTCACACTTAATGTGTATGTCAATGGGTCCGATATCTAGAATAGTCTCTAGTGCCCTAGTGGGCGTGGTCCTCATCACTCTGCCTATGCCAAGACAACATGTTCTCCGATCTTGTTGTAGGGTTCTTATGTTGCACTTTTTGTCCAAAGCAGTCCACCACACTACTGAAGCGTAAGTAAGTATTGGTCTTATCACGCTTCTGTAGAGCCAGTGGACTATCCCCGGATTCAGAGCCTATGGACCGTCTACATAGTGCCGAACATCTGTGAGCCTTCTTAGTAGGCTCCTGAATGTGGCACTTTCAATTAAGGTTCCTATCCAAGATCACTCCTAAGTATTTGACCTCGTCATATATCTAAATCGTTTTATTGAGGAAACTTGGCGCGTCAAATTGACCCACCTTCGTTTTCCTCGTGAGAATTCATGTTTCAGTCTTTTCTGGATTAACACTGAGACCTGTGGGTCAAGCCCAATTATATGCCATATGCAAGTCCCCATATTGACCGTTCCGCCGATTTAAGGTTTTAGGCCCATTAAAGCCACATTTATTATACGATTCTGATATAGCTGTCATATAAACCGATCTAGATCTTGACTTCTTAAGCCTCTAGAGCGCACAATTCTCAACCGATTTGGCTGAATTTTTGTATTTAAATCGGTTCATAACCTGATATAGCTGCCATATATACCGATCTTGGATCATGACTTATTGAGCCACTAGAGGGCGCCATTCGTATCAGAGTTGGCTGAAATTTTGCATGAAGTGTTTTTTTAAGACTTTTAACAACTGTGCTAAATATGGTTTAAATCGGTTCATAACATTATAAAGATGATATCTAAACCGGTCTTGGGTCTTGACATCATAAGCCTCTAGAGGGCGCAATTCTTATTAGATTTTGCTGAAATATTGCATGAAGTGTTTTTTTAAGACTTTCAACAACTGAGCTAAGTTTAGTTTAAATCGGTTCATAACCTGATATAGCTGCCATAAATACCGCTCTTGGATCTTGACTTCTTAAGCCTTTAGAGGGCGCAATTCTTATCCGATTTTGCTGAAATGTTGTACAACGGCTTCTCCCATGACCTTCAACATACATATCCAATATGGTCTTAATCGATCTACAGCTTGATACAGCTCCCATATAAACCTTACTCTCGATTATGCTTTTTGAGCCCCTACAGGGCGCAATTCTTATTCGAATGGACTGAGATATTACCCAATGACTTCTACTATGGTCTTCAATATTCAATTCACTGATGGTTCGAATCGGACTTTTACTTGATATGTCTTCATAAGCATAACAATTCCTATCCATTATTCTTTGTTTGTCTTAAAAAGAGATATCGGGAAAAGAGCTTGACAAATGCCATCCATGGTGGAGGGTATATAAGATTCGGCCCGGCCAAACTTAGCTCGCTCTTACTTGATTTCTTTTTATAATTTGCCTGTATCTTTTTAAAAATTTTCCAATATGTATTGATAAGAGAGGAAATTAAATTTAAGGTTTTTATTTTATGCCCACATTTTCATCATCAGCCTAAAATTAAATTTCTTTAGGGCAATTGAGGTCAAATGATATTTCTTGTGCAAATACACAAACCAACTGCAATGAATGAAATATTTACAGATTGTGATATTTGTACATTCTTATTTACATTGCTCATAATATGCTCGAATGATGTTTTTTTATACCCTCCACCATAGGATGGGGGTATACTAATTTCGTCATTCTGTTTGTAACACCTCGAAATATGCGTCTAAGATCCCTTAAAGTATATATATTCCTGATCGTCGTGACATTTTAAGTCGAACTAGCCATGTCCGATATCTCGATTCATGGTTTTGTAAACCAACCTGAAGCATCTAGAGGGGCAATTTCTATCCGATTTGGCTGAAACTTTGCACCTGGTGTTCATCGCTTCCGGCTACGGTGTTAAGTATGGTTCAAATCGGTTCATAACCTGATATAGCTGCCATATAAACCAATCTTTGGTATTGGCTGTCTGTCCCCCCGTCCGTCCGACCGTCTGTCCGTCTGTCTCTCGAGAGCTCGCTAACTTTCGAAGGAGTAAAGGTAGTCGCTTGAAATTTTGCACAAATACTTCGGTTCTAGGTCGGTTGGGATTGTAAATGGGCCAAAAAGGTCTATGTTTTGATATAGCTGCCACATAATCCGATCTTGGGTCTTGATTTCTTGACGCTCTAGAGGGCGCAATTCTAATCCGATTGGAATGAAATTTTGCACGATGTGTTTCGCTGTGACATCAAACAACTGAGCTAAATTTGGTTCAAATCGGACAATAACCTGATATAACTGCCATATAAACCGATCTTGGGTCTTGACTTCTTGACGCTCTAGAGGGCGCAATTCTTATTCGATTGGAATGAAATTTTGCTCGAAGTATTTTATTATGATATCCAACAACTGTGCCAAGTATGGGTAAAATCGGTCAATAACCTGATATAGCTGCCGTATAAACCGATTTTGGGTCTTGACTTCTTGAGCCTCTAGAGGGCGCAATTCTTATCAGATTTGAATGAAATTTTGCATGACGTACTTTAATATGACTTTCAACAGCTGTGCCAAATAAGGTTCAAATCGGTCCATAACCTGACATAGCTGCCATATAAACCGATCTTAGGTTTTGACTTCTTGAGCCTCTAGAGGGCGCAATTCTTATCCGATTGGAATGAAATTTTTGACGATGTGTTTCTTTATGATAGCCAGTAAGTATGGTTCAAATCGGTCCATAACCTGACATATCTGGCTTATAAACCGATCTTGGGTCTTGACTTCTTGAGCCTCTAGAGGGCGCAATTCTTATCAGATTTTAATGAAATTTTGCACTCGACAAATGCGATCCATGGTGGAGGGTATATAAGATTCGGCACGGCCGAACTTGGCACGCTTTTACTTGTTTTCGGATACGGTTTACCTCTCACAGAAACGAAGAAAAGAAATATTTGGCCAGAATTCATATGCTCAGAGTTGTGTATGCACATGAATATTTATATCAGGACATTGTTAATTGTTGGCATTCATGTGTTTTGACATACACATGTAGAAGGGAAAAAAATCTTTTTTTTTTTGGCAATTTTAATGGAATTCGAATTCATTGTTTCCTCTGCTCACCAAAAACATACGTTTGTAATTGTTTATAAAGGCAACACAAATAATGTTCATTCATATATTTTTATGTGCATGCAAATTTTCTTTTTTCAATCGCACAAAGCTCGCAAAAAAAGGTAATAAGTAGCCTGGCAAAATTTCTATGGCATTACTTTGAAGTGCCAGGCAAAGGAGAGCAAGGAATTTTAAATCCTCGATATCATTTTATGTTGATGGTGATGGCAATGGTTAGTATGTCATTATTTAAACACCTCTTTACAATAAAATTTCATTCAGTCATTTACTCAATATTTACTTTAATGATAATCGTAACAATTTAACAACAAATTGTCATAATCACCATAAAGTATTTCTGCATGCAAAGTGAAGTGAAGTGAGCTGCCTCTGATGTTGCTGCTTACACTGTTGTCTGTTGTCTGTTGGTGCCTCTCTGCTTGCTGATCATAGTTTAACGTTGCTTTTTTTATGGGGGCATCATTTTTTACGACTCCCCATAATAATGGTCAATTGTTAAGTTTCGAGTTTATTACTCTCGATGTACATCAATTCTGAAATGGCTTTTCAATTGCCCTCCATTGGAGTGGACATGGAAGGTTCTTTGTCCCCATGGGCCATGGACCAGGAGTTGCAGCGGGGCTGCATGGCATAAAAGACCAGCTCTGGCGATTTCCAGTGGCATGCAATTGCTTTAAATTAAAACAAATTAATATTTATGAAGGGGCACCATGATGGAGAGCTGCTTGCCACTCACTCGTGATTTCAGCTGCCACTGAGCGCAAACAAATGCCTTAAGATTTCTATTTTGCAACAATGCACTCACAATTTTTTTTTTTCATATAAAGAAAGAAAACCAATTTTAACAAAAATTTCCATTTAATAATAAACGCACTTTCTTTTTTAACCCTCCCTTTTTTTTCTTGTTTGTTTGTTTTTTTGCAGATAACTTGCAGATGTCACCACTTTGGTTTTAATTGCACTGAAACAAAATCCGTTTTTGTTTTTTGTTTTACATGTGAGTATGATCTTCATTACACTGACCAGTAGATAAATGTTGGAAGTTTTATCAAGGACGACAAAAACCACCTCAAAAAACCGTGTATGCTAGTAGAGCATCCGAGTAAGTAGGATTTGTCATAAAAAATTCCATATGCACATTTGGTGCCAAAAGGGTGTGACTTTGGAGAGATGGTGTTTGAAAAATATTGAAATTTGTTCGAAGAAGTAACTGGCGGTCATCAAAGAGAGGAGGAAGCCGAATCTTGGGAACACACCACCATGAATTTTTTCCTACATATGAAACTTCTGTCAAACCAGCACAAATTAAAGCTTCTAGGAACATGGGAGCAATATCAGGTTGTTGGACGATATTTGGCGCAGTTATTGGGAGTCGCAACAGAAAACCACACGCAAAATTTCAGCCAAATCGGGCAAAAATTGTGGCTTGTAAGGGCTCAAGAAGTCAAATCGGGAGATCGGTTTACACGGGAGCTATATCAGGTTATGCACCAATTGAAACCGTACTTGGCACAGTTGTTGAAAGTCACACCAGAACACCACACGCAAAATTTCAGCCAAATCGGACAAAAATTGTACCTTGTAAGGGAAGGTATCAAGAAGTCAAAACGGGAGATCGGTTTATATGGGAGCTATACTAGGTTATAGACCGATTTGAACCGTACTTGGAACAGTTGTTGAAAGTCATAACAGAACACTATGTGCAAAATTGCAGCCAAATCGGAAAAAAATGCGGCTTGTAAGGACTCAAGAAGTCAAATCGGAAGATCGGTTTATATGGGAGCTATACCAGGTTATAGACCGATTCGGACCGTACTTGGCACAGTTGTTGAAAGTCATAACAGAACACTATGTGCAAAATTGCAGCCACATCGGACACAAATTGCGGCCTGTAAAGGCTCAAGAAGTCAAATCGGGAGATCGGTTTATATGGGAACTATATCAGGTTATGCACCAATTGGAACCGTACTTGGCACAGTTGTTGGTGGTCATCACAAAACACCACTTGCAAAATTTCAGCCAAGTCGGACAAAAATTGCGGTTTGTAAGGGCTCAAGAAGTCAAATCGGGAGATCGGTTTATATGGGAACTATATCAGGTTATGCACCAATTGGAACCGTACTTGGCACAGTTGTTGAAAGTCATAACAGAACACTATGTGCAAAATTTCAGTCAAATCGGACAAAAATTGCGGTTTGTAAGGGCTCAAGAAGTCAAATCGGGAGATCGGTTTACATGGGAGCTATATCAGGTTATGCACCAAATGGAACCGTACTTGGCACAGTTGTTGGAGGTCATCACAAAACACCACTTGCAAAATTTCAGCCAAGTCGGACAAAAATTGCTGCCTCCTACGTGCAAAATTTCAACCCAATTGGACAAAAATTGCAGCTTCCAGGGGCTCAAGAAGTCAAATCGGGAGATCGGTTTATATGAGAGCTATACCAGGTTATAGACCGATTCGGACCGTACTTGGTACAGTTGTTGAAAGTCATAACAGAACACTATGTGCAAAATTTCAGTAAAATCGGACAAAAATTGAGGCTTGTAAAGGGTTCATGAAGTCAAATCGGGAGATCGGTTTATATGGGAGCTATATCAGGTTATGCACCAAATGGAACCGTACTTGGCACAGTTGTTGGAGGTCATCACAAAACATCACTTGCAAAATTTCAGCCAAGTCGGACAAAAATTGCTGCCTCCTACGTGCAAAATTTCAACCCAATTGGACAAAAATTGAAGCTTCCAGGGGCTCAAGAAGTCAAATCGGGAGATCGGTTTATATGAGAGCTATACCAGGTTATAGGCCGATTCGGAACGTACTTGGCACAGTTGTTGGTGGTCATCGCAAAACACCACTTGCAAAATTTCAGCCAAATCGGGCAAAAATTGTGGCTTGTAAGGACTCAAGAATTCAAATCGGAAGATCGGTTTATATGGGAGCTATACCAGGTTATAGACCGATTCGGACCGTACTTGGCACAATTGTTGAAAGTCATAACAGAACACTATGTGCAAAATTTCAGTCAAATCGGACAAAAATTGCGGTTTGTAAGGGCTCATGATGTCAAATCGGGAGATCAGTTGGCACAGTTGTTGGAGGTCATCACAAAACACCACTTGCAAAATTTCAGCCAAGTCAGACAAAAATTGCTGCCTCCTACGTGCAAAATTTCAACCCATTTGGACAAAAATTGCAGCTTCCAGGGGCTCAAGAAGTCAAATCTATGTCAAGTTATGAACTGGCTTAGACTGTACTTCCCACAGTTGTGGGAAGTCATAACAAAACACCACTTGCAAAATTTCAACCAAATCGGGTTAAAGTTGCTGCCTCCTACATGCAAAATTTCAGGCAAATTGGATAAAATTTGCGACTTTCATGAGCTCAAGAAGTCAAATCGGGAGAACGGTTTTTATGGGCGCTATACCAGGTTATAGAACGATTCCGACCGTACTTGGTACAGTTGTTGAAAGTCATAACAGAACACTATGTGCAAGATTTCAGTCGAATCGGACAAAAATTGAGGCTTGTAAGGGGTTCATGAAGTCAAATCGGGAGATCGGTTTATGCAAATTCCACATTCCACTAAGAAACAGGGGCAAACGCTTTATAGAGAAGTTTAACCTGGCATAGTACCTCGCAAATGTTGCCAGCATTAGGAGGGGAAAACCACCGCTGAAAATTTTTTCTGATGGTCTCGCCAGGGCGGCCCCCCAATTTCTTGGACCCAATTTTGAATATGGAATTTGTACTCCACTCTTGAATACCTTTCATTTAAGTCCCATATTGTCCCAATCGGTCCACTTTTATTTTTGGCTGGTACTTTTGGGGTAAGGGGGAGGGTCCGCCCCCCCAATGCGATATCAAAAAATTATATAGCCTATTGCTCCTTCTGGACCGTATTCGTAATCTACTCCCGAATACCTTTCATTCGTTTTCCATTTTGTCATTATCGTCCAATAAACTTATTTTGAGGGGTTTTGGGGTCGGGGCGGACCCCCCCATTTACTTGGACTCAATTTTTAATAGGGAATTTGTATTCCACTCTGGAATACCTTTCATTTAAGTTCTATATTGTCCCAATCGGTCCACTTTTATTTTTGGCTGGTACTTTTGGGGTAAGGGGGAGGGTCCGCCCTGCCCCCTTTTGCGATATCCAAAACTTATATAGCCTTTTGCTCCTTCTGGACCGTATTTGCATCTACTCCCGAATACCTTTCATTCGTTTCCCATTTTGTCATTATCGTCCAATAAACTAATTTTGAGGGTTTTTTGGGGCCGGGGCGGGCCCCCCATTTACTTGGACTCAATTTTTAATAGGGAATTTGTATTCCACTCTTGAATACCTCTCATTTAAGTCCTATACTGTCCCAATCGGTCCACCTTTATTTTTGGCTGGTACTTTTGGGGTAAGGGGGAGGGTCCGCCCCCGCCCCCTTGTGATATCAAAAAATTATATAGCCTATTGCTCCTTCTAGACCGTATTTGTAATCTACTCCCGAATACCTTTCATTCGTTTCCCATTTTGTCATTATCGTCCAATAAACTAATTTTGAGGGTTTTTTGGGGCCGGGGCGGGCCCCCCATTTACTTGGACTCAATTTTTAATAGGGAATTTGTATTCCACTCTTGAATACCTCTCATTTAAGTCCTATATTGTCCCAATCGGTCCACCTTTATTTTTGGCTGGTACTTTTCGGGTAAGGGGGAGGGTCCGCCCTGCCCCCTTTTGCGATATCCAAAACTTATATAGCCTTTTGCTCCTTCTGGACCGTATTCGGGGGGCGGGCGGGGGGAGATTTTAAAATCTCCCAGCTTGATAGCAAATCTTTAAGGTTTCTATCACTCCATATTGGGGCCATCCTAACTGATTTATTCCCTGCACCAGTACATTTCCATTCTGCCACGCAAAAAGTGTTGCCACTTGACAAGTACTCCCTGGAAAAAAATATAGCAAGGTCCATAAGCTGCCTGCTGCACCTCAGTATAACTTGCATTATTAATAATGCTCCTTTGGTAAGAGAGAGAGAGAAAAAAAAAAACATTGCCATGATAACTTTTTCCATCATTTATCACATGTTCTGTTTGCTATTTATGGTGAGACCAATCATGTAGCACTTTTCATTTAAAATTTGCTGGCTACGGTTTCATGGCAACAGTTTTGTGGCGTTACCATATCCTGCAGCAAAAACAAAGGGCGAAGGTGGTGTGGTGCTGGTGGTGGTGTCGTCTACGGATGCATTAAAAGTTGTAAATAATTTTTTGTTTTATCTCTTCAAGCATGGTAACCGGTTAGTGTCAGTTGTAGCTTTTGACCAGAGAAAAACTTCATAAATTTACACTGATGGCATTTGTCAGCCAGCAACAAATTGAACTTTTAATGGTGTTTTTTTTTTTTCTTTAATTGCTCCAGCAAAATGATGGCGAAAGGCACTTCCACTCATCATCGTTTGCAATGTGCACAGCCGTGTATGTTTGCTATGATATCGAAATGCCAGCCTGAGGCGACACGAGTACGTGTGTCATAACTCTGATGCCATATTTCAGCAATCGCTTTTATTTGAAAATTAAAAATATTTGCACAACTCTTCGTTTGTCGTTTTTTCTCTTTATTTAAATTTCCTTTTTTTTTTTTTGAGTGTAAGTGTATTGAACGGCACAGCCAACTGCGATTATCCTTTTGGCCAATGAACAAAAAAATGCTTGTCCATATTTGCAGTTTTTTTCAAATCTTTCTGCACGTTGCAAGTTGTAATGGCAGACTCAATAAATGTTTACTTTGACAACGCCGTTGACTTTTTATGATTGAATTATAACTTAATGCTCTTGCATTTGGCAATAGGTTGTTGGCACTGACATTTGAGTAGCATCCATTTAGTTTTTTTTTGTTTTATTTGCTGATACAAAAAACAAACAACAAAAAGTTTGCATACTTGTTGGATGTTTGATTGCGTTGTCACAAACAGATTGTGTCAATTTAAGCAAATATCAAATCTACTTAGTATTGAGTATGAAAACAAAATTCGAAGCGCAAAACATGATGCGCTTGATATGGGAAAAAAATTTGTACATATTTGGTTATATGTTTAACATTCAAACTGCCATGGTGAGGTATGGCAAAAATACTGTAAAGTGACAAACTCAATTTTAGATATTAAATTTGCCATTACTTTCTGATGTTTATGCTGTCCATATAGTTACAAATATATTGGCAGTTTTAGCAATGTTTCAATATTTGCATGGCAGGTTTGGGTGGAGACCATGTGGGCATCATGCAGGGCAGATATTGGCAAAATACGACAATCGTGGCTATTGAGAGCGACAATATTTTCTCACATTTACACACACGCAGAGGGAAATATGTAAGCAAGAACTGCAAAAAAGTTTGCTGTAACAGCAGAAAGTCTGCTGAGAATGGGACATTTGTAATTTCTTGCTAAAACAGCAAACATTTTGCGCTGTTTGAAAAATGATAAAAAAACGAGTTAAAAGGCATTAAGTTCGGCCGGGCCAAACTTTGGATACCCACCATCTCGGGTATATATGTAAACCCCCTTTCGTCACAATCCGATGAAAATTGGATAACTTATGCACCCACATTCGGCACGGACTTTGAGTGGTCTTATAAATATAAGCCACTGTTGAATTTTGTATTTAAAATTTCAACAAAATCGGGTAATAAATAAAGCTTTTATGAGCTTCAGACCCTTAACCGGCATATCGGTCTACAGGGTGGCTGATGAATATTGCTACAATGATGAATATTGCTACATTTTTTTTTCGGTGTATGGAATACATTTTTCTTTTATTCATGTTAAATTAAATTATTAAATTAATTATTAAATTATTATTAATTAAATTAATTAATTAATTAATTAAATTAATTATTAAATTATTATTATTAAATAGAAAAAAAGTTATTACATTTTTTTTTGGTAGCGGCTTTCATCAGCCACCCTGTATATAGCTATAGCTATATCTAAATACAGTCCTATTTTTACCATATTTGGGTCGGATGTCGAGGGTTTAAAGTAACCTGCTGTTGCAAATTTCAGCGAATTGGAGTAATAAATAGAGCTTTTATGGGCTTCAGACCCTTTATCGGGAGATCGGTCTATATGGTAGCTATATCTAAATAAGGTCCGATCTGAACCATATTTGGGTCAATTATCGGGAAGCCCACTGTTTTAAATTTCAGCAAAATCTGATGAAAAAGAAAGTTTTTATGGGCATTAGACTCTTTATCGGAAAATCGGTCTATATAGCAGCTATATCTAAATATAGTCCGATCTCAACCATATTTACGTCAGATGTCGAGAGGCTTAAAATAACCCACCGTTTTAAATTTCAGCGAAATCGGATAAAAAATAAAGCTATTATGGGCTTCAAACCCTTTATCGGCAGATCGGTCTATATGGCAGCTATAACTAAATATAGGCCGATCTGAACCATATTTGGTTGGGAGGCTTAAAACTATGCACTATTCCAAATTTCAGAGAAATCGGATAAAGAATAAAGCTTTTATGAGTTTCAGACCCTTTATCGGGAGATCATTCTATATTGCAGCTATATCTAAATATAGTCCGATCTGAACTATATTTGGGTCCTATGTTAGGATACCTCAAATTACTCATTGTTTCAAATTTCAGCGAAATCGGATAAAACATTAAGCTTTGATGGGCTTCAGACCCTTTATCAGCAGATCAGTCTATATTGCAGTTATATCTTAATATAGTCAGATCTGAACCATATTTACGTCAGATGTCGGGAAGCTGAAAATAATCGACAGTTTTAAATTTCAGCGAAATTGGATAAAAAATAAAGCCTTTATGGGCTTCAGACCCTTTATCGGGAGATCGGTCTATATGGCAGCTACATCTAAATTTAGTCTGATCTGAACCATATTTGTTTCAGTTGTCGGGAAGCCTTAAACTATTCACTGTTTCAAATTGCAGCAAAATCGGATGAAAAATTAATTTTTTATAGGCTTCAGACCCTTTATCGTCAGATCGGTCAATATAGCAGCTATATCCATATATGGTCCGATTTGGCCGTTTCAAGAACTTAACCAGCGTGCATCAAAAAGACGTATCTATGCCAAATTTCAGCTCAATATCTCAATTTTTGAAGCCTGTAGAGTGATTACAACATACGGACGGAGAGACGGATATACGGACAGACGGGCAGACGGACAGATACACTGACATCGGGTGGTTGGTGGTAGATGGTGAGTATTGTGGGGTAGTGGTCTGATCGGGAGGTCAGGGAATGCTATAGAAATGTTTGGCGTGCTGCTACACCTCCTCGTTATCCTAGTGGGAACATAGTCATTCACCGTGCAGAACATGGAGCCATCAATATGCTCTACAAAGCTATGTCCCGCTGGTCGTTACCTAGGGTAGATTGTGCCCAGACTGTAGGCCAATAATTTCGGACCTGTTAACTTGCCCACTAATTGGTACACAACTATCAACCAGAGGTATGTACACATTGTGTAGCTCTATCTCGACAGTACCCGAGCTGACTGCTATCCCCTTACATTACATGTAGAGGTCGACATTTGCCGACATTTATGAGGTACTACGACAGGTAAAAACTTCCCCCTGTAAAAGGTTGTCGCACTGCGGTACGTCATTCGGACTCGGCTCTAAAATGGAGATTCCTTATCATTGAGCTTAAACTTGAATTGGACAGCACTCATTGATATGGACGAAGTTCGCCCATGTTCCTCTTAAGTACATGGGCAAATTTGCATTTGCAAGGGATGGCAGATCGATATTTCGAGGTGTTACAAACGAAGATATACCCCATCCTATGGTGGTGGGTATAAAAATATTACAACTCATTACTGTGGCAAATATTTCAGTTTTATACCCTCCACCATAGGAAGGGGTATACTAATTTCGTCATTCTGTTTGCAACACCTCGAAATATGCGTCTAAGACCCCATAAAGTAAATATATATTCTTGATCGTTACGTCATTTTAAGTCGATCTAGCCATGTCCGTCCGTCTGTCCGTCTGTCCGTCCGTCCGTCTGTCCGTCTGTCCGTCTGCCTGTCGAAAGCACCCTAACTTTCGAAGGAGTAAAGCTAGCCGCTTGAAATTTTGCAAAAATACTTCTTAATAGTGTAGGTTGGTTGGGATTGTAAATGGGCCATATCGGTCCATGTTTTGACATAGCTGCCATATAAACCGATCTTGGGTTTATTTGGCAATTGGGTTTGGGTTTGGCAATTCTTATCCGATTGGAACGAAATTTTGCACGTAGTGTTTTGGTATCACTTCCAACAACTACGCTAAGTATGGTTTACATCAGTCCATGTTTCGATATAGCTGCCATATAATCCGATCTTGGGTCTTGACTTCTTGAGACTCTAGAGGGCGCATTTCTCAACCGATTTTATTCAAATTGTGCACTTAGTACTTTGATATCACTTCCAACAACTGTGCTAAGTATGATTCAAATCGGTTCATAATCTGGTACAGCTGCCATATAAACCGATCTTGGGTCTTGACTTCTTGAGCCACTAGAGGGCGCAATTTTTATCTGATTTGGCTGAAATTTTGCATGGGGTGTTTTATTGTGACTTTCAATAACTGTGCAAAGTATGGTGTAAATCGGTATATAACCTGATATAGCTGCCATATAAACCGATCTGGGGTCTTGACTTCTTGAACCTCTAGAGGGCGCAATTCTCATCCGATTTTGCTGAAATTTTGTACAACAGCTTCTCTCATGACCTTCAACATACGTGTCTAATATGGTCTGAATCGATCAATAGCTTGATTCAGCTCCCATATAAACCTATCTCCCGATTTTGCTTCTTGAGCCCCTACAAGGCGAAATTCTTATCAGAGTGAACTGAAATGTTACGCAATGACTTTTACAATGTTCAGCATTCATTTATGGTCCGAATCGGACTATGATTTGATATATCTTCAATAGCATAACAGTTCTTGTTCAATATTCTATGTTTGTCTAAAAACAGATACCGCGCATAGAACTCGACAAATGCGATCAATGGTAGAGGGTATATAAGATTCGGCCAGGCCGAACTTAGCACGCTCTTACTTGTTTACACTATTTATTACATCATGCTGGATCCTCAAATATCATGATTATTAATGCCCTACTCTGCCTTGGTAATTTTTTTCCTACAATATGATATTCATATTTTTCACTTTAATGTATGCAAACGAAAAATTTAATTTGTAAAATTGTGCATATTTTCGAAACTTATGGCGCATAGTAGTGCAACACCCAAAAGACCCACCAATATTTGTTTCCTTCCTTTTGCTGGTCCTTATCATAGTTGCCTTTTGCCATGCACTCTGTTAAGGCGTGGGGTTGATATAGGCACATGAGTATGCATGCACACCTCGCCATCATTGCAAAAGGGTTTTTGAGTCAGACACTGTTTAAGTTGAACATAAAAAAATTGCAAGGCATAAATTCAGCAGAGATAAGAAGAAATGCCCAATTGGATGGAACAGAACAGAACAATTTAAAATGTGCATATTTAACTGTTGTTCAATGAGGTAAATCTTGGTGCAGGATGAAGGGCAGAGACAGAAATGAAATAAACGACCACAATACTGTCACTGTTTGGCAAAACCAGTGAAGCGTCGTAAGAAACCTCAATTTCCGTGGAAATATTTAACTTTTGTTGTGCCACTGTTGTGTTGTGGGGGGGGGGGGGGGCAAATATGGAGCTCTTGCTTTCGTTGTGGCATTTGAGCCTTTAAATATATAAATGTTAAAGTGAAAAAAATAATGCAAATTTATAATGGAATTTTAAGCAAGAGCATTTGGAAAGGGGTTACACTCGAAAAAAAAAATCTATGTTATATTCAAAGAAAATCTTGAAGGCCTAAATTGGGGGTTATGATCATTAATGTGCAACCCAGGAGCATCCTTCTTAGAAAATAAAATTGAGCCGATCGAGTCAATATAAATCTCAAATTTCTCTGAGGATGGTTAAATCCATATCGTTTGGGTGCCGGACCAAAACGGAGTAAGGGGGAATGAAACAGCAGACGATTTGTCAATGAAGGCCAGAGGACTGCCGTCATTAAACTTGGTTAGCCCGAAGCCTTTCGGGTCGACGCAATCTGAGTTAAGGGCCTGGGCGACGATAGCGCATGCAACCCTGTGGAGCGGAAATGGTCGGTATGACGGCGAAAATCCTATGGGGGGATCCAGATCGTAAGAAGACGAGGCCATTAATGAAAGGTAGTAAGAAGGAGGTCAGCATAGCTATTTGTATCATGAGGGGACACATGAGAATACGAGCTGAATTATATGGGCGGGTAGGGGCACCTCCTCTTTACCCTAATTTTTAAAAACTCAAGATTCCAGATATCAGTATTGGAATTCAAGCGAAATTTTAGTTATACTCTTATAGTGACCCCAAAACAAATAAAAGCGTGCCAAATTCGGAATCTTGGAAACCCACCGAACCGATATGGCCCATTTGAAATCCCCAACGACCGACGATCTTGGGTCTTGACTTTTTCGGTCTCTAGAGGGCGCAATTCTTATCCGATTGCAATGAGAGTTTGCACAACGTGTTTTGTTATGATTTCCAATAACTGTGCCAAGTATGGTTCAAATCGATTCATAACCTGATATAGCTGCCATACAAACCGATCTGGGATCTTGACTTCTTGAGCCTCTAGAGGGCGCACTTCTTATCCGATTGAAATAAGATTTTGCACAACGTGTTTTGTTATGATATCCAACAACTGTGCCATGTATGGTCCAAATCCGTCCATAACCTGATATAGCTGTCAGATAAACCGATCTTGGGTCTTGACTTCTTGAGCCTCTAGAGGGCGCAATTCTCATCCTATTGGAAGGAAATTTTGCACGACGCGTTTTGTTAAGTTTTTCAACAACTGTGCCAAGTATGGTTCAAATCGGTCCATGACTTGATATAGCTGTCATATAAACCGATCTGGGATCTTGACTTCTTGAGCCTTTAGAGGTCGCAATTATTATCCGATTGGAATGAGATTTTGCACAACGTGTTTTGTTATGATATCCAATAAATGTGCCAAGGATGGTTCAAATCCGTCCATACCCTGATATAGCTGCCATATAAACCGATCTTGGGTCTTGATTTTTTAAGCCTCCAGATGGCGCAATTCTTATCCGATTGGAATGAGATTTTGCACAACGTGTTTTGTTATGATATCCAACAACGGTGCCAAGTATGGTTCAAATCGGTTTATAACCTGATATAGCTGCCATATAAACCGATCTGGGATCTTGACTTCTTGCAAATGGGCCTAACCGGTTAGCTGTAGCTGCCACATAAACCAATCTCTTGGTTGTATTTCTTAGGCCTCTAAATGGCGCATTTATTACCCATTTTGGCTGCAATTTCGCTTATGCCATTGCTCCATTTGTGTCAGCAATTGTCTAATAATGGCCGTGTACACGCGGGAAATCATTCGCACTTCCTCGCTCCTCGCTTTTTATCGTGCTTTCCCCTGCAGAAGTAGAAGTAGTTATATGCGCTTGACAAATAGTTTCCCATATAGCTGTTCCAAGAGCATTCCAAGTTTTGCTCGAGTGTACCCCAAGCGTTACAACCTCAACCACCAAGCAAACCACGTTCTTAGACGACAAACGAATTTTTTTTTTACATCTTAAAGCCTCCTCCAACATCCTTCAAGCGCCCTCTTACACCACAATTGAGGTTGCCATTTTTTTTTCTGCGGGTGCCATTCGTTAGGAGTTGTGTGCGTGTGTGTGTGTGTTTTTCTTTTTCGTTTCAAACAAAGTCAGTTTACTTTTGGTTGGTACCCAGCTCCTTTGGTGGTGTCCCCAATGCTAAGGTTGCTTTGGCATTCTCCTGGGGTGGCATTCCATTTGGAAAAAGCCTTCCAGCAGTCGACAACATCACAGTAACCCAAATGTGGTAGCATAGCTGAGGCGGCATCTTTTTTTGCAGTGCGATTGCCCTGAGTTTTGATTCCTGTTGAGTGTTTTGTTGTTGTTTGTTGTGGTATAATTGTTTTCAGGGGTTTCATTTGCATTTCTATTTAGACCCGGTTAGCGTATAACTGTCAGTGTGGTTTATATGTGTCTATCTACCACTACTATTTTCGCAAATTAAGCCAACCTCAAGTTGGGGGGGGGGGGGGGCTAGAGAGAAATATTTATGGAATTTTAATTGCCCCCCCCTAGTTAAAGGATGTTTTGGAGGCATTGCTGCTTTGTTGCCATTGGTAGAAAGAGAAACAAGAAGAGGGCCCACCAAATTAATGGCATTGCCTATACCCTTTGAAGCCACAAATAACCGCAATGAAAAAAAAATTAATTAGTTTTTAGGAAGGAAGCAAGCAAAAAGCATTCTTCTTTTTGATATTTTCCAGATCATGCCAAAAATTGTATAACTTAATTAATAAATGACAGCTCAAAGGGTTTGAATGACTATAATAATGAACAGTGGGTGTACAGTTGGCAATTTAAAAATATAAAAAAAACAGCAACAAATGCTTGCAAATAATTATGTAATGGCGAATTCGTTCGTTTTTACGTTCTTCAAGTGCCTTTTTCAGGCTATCAAACCTACATGCCTTCGTAAAGGCTCCGGCAGCATTTAATCCCATTTTGATTGCGCCATCAGGCAATTGAAAATCCTTTTGTTTGTGTAATTCTTTATTAATTTAATTATGCCCTTAAAATACTACTTATTATTTATTTTTATATGTTTGGCTGCGTTTGTGTGTGTGTGTGTGCGTGTTTAATCAAGAAAAGTACTGCGGTGAGTATGAGTAATTATAATTTATTTGCGTATAAGTGATTTTAAATTAATATCAATTCATATTACTCATACTCATGCAGTGCTAGGCCAATAACTTTCCTTTATAAAATTATAAAAGGGCATTAAATATGTGCTGATAAGATGTCAATGTTTAAATTCTACAACAAAATTATCCCATGCCTAAAAATGGAAAATAATTCAAAAGTTTAGGTGCCGCAAAAAGTTGTATTTATAGAAAGTTGGAGCTTTATGCTCAAGAGACAAAATATTGGCGACATCATGTCAATTACATTTACTCTCCAAAGTCAAATTTTAGAAAAAAATGACTTTGGAGAGTAAAAACGACTCCAAGCCAAATTTGATGAAGTTCGAACCAAAATGGTGGCTCCTACAGCCTTAATAGTTCAAATCGGATGAAAGATATAAATGGAAGCTATATCAAAATCTGAATCGATTTTGATGAAATTTTCCAGATATGTTAAGATAGGTAGCAAAACAGTACGTGGCAAATTTTGTGCAGATCGGTTGAAAATTGTAGCTCCTACGGCCATTTAAGTGCAAATCGGGCGATACGTATATGTTGGAGCTATATCTGAATCTGAGCCGACTTTTATGAAGTTTTGCACACATATGAAGACGTCAAATAAAGCACCTCATGCAAAATTTTGTAAAGATCGGGCCAAAATTGTGGCTTCTACAGCCTTAAACGTCCATTTCGGATGAAAGATATATATGGGAGCTATATCTAAATCTGAACCGATTTTTATGAAATTTTGCACACATATTAGGACGTCAAATAAAACACCTCGCGCAAAATATTTTACAGATCGGACTAAAACTGTGGCTTCTACAGTCTTAAAACTCCATATTGGGTGAAAGATATATATGGAAGCTATATCTAAATTTGAACCGATTTTTATGAAATTTTGCACATACATTGAGATTTCTTAAAAACAACTCCACGCCAAATTTGGTGAAGATCGGACGAAAATTGTGGCTTCTACAGCATTAATAGCTGAAATCGGATGAAAGATATATATGGGAGCTATATCTAAATCTGAATCGATTTTGATGAAATAGATATGTTAAGATCGGTAACGAAACAGTTTGTGGCAAATTTTGTGCAGATCGGTTGAAAATTGTAGCTACTACGGCCATTTAAATGCAAATCGGGTGATACATATATATGGGAGCTATATCTAAATCTGAGCCGATTTCTATGAAATTCTCCAGTTAAATTGAGAGTCATAAGAATATATTTCCCTCAAAATATCGAGAGAAGCGGTTAAAAAATGAGCACTTTCAATATTGCAATATTTCTCAAAATCGGACAAACATATACGTGGGAGCTATACCTAAATGTGAACCGATTTCGAACAAATTTCTCAGATTATGTGGCGGTTGTCGAGGAAAGCGTTTTGCAAAATTTTGTGGTAAGATGGGTCAATAAATGCGCTTGCTGTGACTCAAGAAGTTAAAATCGGGCGATATATATATTGGGTTGCCCAAAAAGTAATTGCGGATTTTTTAAAAGAAAGTAAATGCATTTTTAATAAAACTTAGAATGAACTCTAATCAAATATACTTTTTTTACACTTTTTTTCTAAACCAAACAAAAAGTAACAGCTGATAACTGACAGAAGAAAGAATGCAATTTCAGAGTCATAAGCTGCGAAAAAATTTGAGACGAGACCTGGGATCAGTCCCCATCACCAGAGGACGTTTCCAGGGAGAGGTTTGAGAACTGTGTCATTTCCCTTAGGGTAACACACGTTTCGTCCATTGTGATACCAGAGGAACAGAAGATGGAAGATGCCTTCTAGTTCCTACAGTTGATCAATACAGATCGCTTTAAAAAGCCCAATAACTTGCGAGTGTTCACATCCGCTAAATCAGACTGGTTCTCAAAGAAATGAAAACCTAAAGTGGAACTCCTTCTAACTGCTGGTGCGGGACACACACACACAGAAGGGGTTGCATAATCTCTTCTTAGTCGATTTCCCTACAGCTTCTGTAAAAGTCGTTGCTGGCAACCTTCAGTCTGTCAGCATGTTTTCCGATCCGACCTGTCATGACGGACACAATGAGTGAGACGTCTGTTCTCTTTAAGTCTAGATGAGGCCACATAATTTTGGAATGCTCACAGCCCCCTCTTTGTGACCATCTGTCATTCCTTGCCTTTCGGGCCTGCGGCTGAAAACTTAGCTTACATGTCGCTAGAGGCATACCCACAGATTCCAGTATCCCTGGAATGTGTTGGGTAATTCCTAGTCTCGCAAGCTCGCCCGCTTTAAAATTCCCTGGGATATCTCTGTGGCCCGGCACCAAGAACAGATGAATTTTGAGCTGTCCATCCATCTCGTTGAGAGATCGCTCTCCAGGGATATATAGTGGCTGCCTGGCTGTCTGAGAAGATATTTATCCCAATCGTCGCAATGACGCTATTGCGTCTGATTGATACACACTGCAGTGGTCGACTGACCTTTTCGATAAGACCAGTTCTAGATCTTTAGAGTTCACCCCAAATCCCACCTGGTCGTTTAGTTTGGAACCATCCGTATAGAAACTCCATGTAACTTCTGTTATCGTGGATATCGTAGTTCCAATCGGTTCTGTCAGGAATAGTGGTACAGCATTTTTTTTATCAAAACGCGGCTCAGGTAGGGTGTAATCCAAACTGCCTGGAACATCGCATATTATATGAAGGATAACACAGTGGCCATAGCCACCAAATGATCAATGAGTAAGCTCCCTTCAAACTCATCGCAGTTGTCGCAGTAAATTGTCCAGCCACAATGTTCAAAGGCATAAGATGTAACATTAAATTCAGTGCATCAGATGGTGTCGTCCTCAGTGAGGCTGTATTGACTATTGAACAGTAGGTGGACTTTTGAAGCGCCGTCCACCACACCACAACACCATATAGCATTATAGGTCTGACAACTGCAGTATATACCCAATGCATGACACACAGTCTAAACCCCCATCTTTTGCCAATGGCTCTCTTGCAGGTATATATGGCAAGAGTTGCCTTTTTTGCCCTTTCCCAAATGTTGGATTTGAAGTTCAATTTCCTGTCCAGCAAAACACCCAGGTATTTTGCGCTTTCTGTAAACGGAACATTCTCTCCACCCAAGGAGACAGTGGCCAGGTGGGCAACTTGTGTCTTCTACTGAAAATAACTACTTCTAACAGATTTGCACCTAGAAGCCTATGGAAGCCTACTTTGCTGTTGCACGTAGAGCTTCCTGAAGTATATCCCTTAGAGTGCTGGGAAACTTTACACTTACCGCAATTGCCACGTCATCAGCAAACGCGACCACTTTTATACCTTTTTTCCCAGAGACAATAATATATTGTAAATGGCTTTATCCAAAGTTGAGGAGACAGTACACCTTCCTGAGGTGTTCCTCGGCTGAACCAACCTGCCCTAATGCATCTTTTGGTAAGTAAGTTATTAATAAACTTCTTACGTTAGAGTTGATGCCTAAAAACTCCAACTCCTTCATGACTGACGCACCTTCAATGTCAAGAAATGCTACCATTGTATATTCCTTGACAGCGGGAGAACGCTCTATGTAGCCGACTGGGTCGTGAAGGACTGTTTCAATGGATTTGCCTTTATATGAATGCTGCTGCGACTGCAAGCGATCTCCAGGGATCTTTGCCTTTGATATGTTTCTATCATCCTCTCAAGAGTCTTCAGCATAAAGGATGACAGACTAATAGGACGAAAATATTTCGCCTTTGTGTGGTAGGGTTTTCCTGCTTTCGGAATGAAAATGACCTTCGTGTTCCTCCTTCCCATAGGTATAAATGACATTTTGATGCAAGCAGAATATATCTCCCTAAACCAGGGAACCAGTCTATTAGACACAGCTTGTAATTCAACCGGTGATACATCATCAGGGTCTGGCGACTTAAAGCAGTCAAGCAAGCCAAATAAAGCTTTTATGGCAATATGTGGATATGTGCTGATATATTTTCATGACTGAGTGTTTGGCGGTACCACCTGCTCCCTATAACTCCCCTCAATCGAACATATTTACCAACCAACCAACGAAATTGATACCCACTTTCGGGACCAATTTGCTGGGGGTCTACCCCTTTACCCAAAACTCCCCACAAACAGCAATTATTTAATGACCATCGAAATATGGGGCTCAAATAAAGGTATTTGGGAGCAGAATACGAATGTGATATCCAAATTTGGGACCATGTATTTGGGGCACCTCGCCTTGCCCAAAACACCCCCAAAGAGTGAGTACAGTAATTAACCGACCATGGCAATATGTGGCTCAAATGAAAAGTATTTGAGATTAGAAAACGAATTGGATAACCAATTTTTTAGCCCAAGTTTTTGAGGGACACTTCATCCAATAAACATACCTTAAACCAAGGGCAATATTGGGTATGGTATTTGAATGCTTGAATTTATGAATGAAAGAATTTATGCTTATATTTTTTTCTAGGCTTAGTATCTGGGGGACCACCTCACACCCGAAAAAAAAAAACTCTAAATCGGACATACATATTTACCTATCATGGCAATATGGGGCTTAAATGTGAGGTATACATTTGCAAAGACAGTTTTGTTCCATACAAAATTAAAGAAGGTGCAGCGGAGTGGACCCGGTTCAGCTAGTCTCGATATTCTGAATCGAACTAGCCATGTCCGTCCGTCCGTCCTCCCGTCCGTCTGTGGAAATCACGATAGCGTGCGAACGCATAAAGTTATCCACTTGAAATTTTGCGCAGATATTTAATATTGATGTAGGTCGTTGAGGATTGCAAATGGGCCATATCGGTTCAGATTTAGATATAGCTCCCATATAAACCCATCTCCCGTTTTGACTTCTCGAGCCCCTGGAAGCTGCAATTTTCATCCGATTTGGCTGAAATTTTGTATATAGTATTCTGTTATGACTCCCCACGAATGTTCTAAGTACGGTCCATATCGGTCAAGAACCTGATATAGCTCCCGTATAAACCGATCGCCCGATTTGACTTCTTGAGCCCCTGGAAGCTGCAATTTTCATCCGATTTGGCTGAAGTTTTGCACACAGTTTTCTGTTATGACTCCCAACGAATGTTCTAAGTACGGTCCATATCGGTCAAGAACCTGATATAGCTCCCATATAAACCGATCGCCCGATTTGACTTCTTGAGCCCCTGCAAGCTGCAATTTTCATCCGATTTGGCTGAAATTTTGTATATAGTATTCTGTTATGACTCCCCACGAATGTTCTAAGTACGGTCCATATCGGTCAAGAACCTGATATAGCTCCCGTATAAACCGATCGCCCGATTTGACTTCTTGAGCCCCTGGAAGCTGCAATTTTCATCCGATTTGGCTGAAGTTTTGCACACAGTTTTCTGTTATGACTCCCAACGAATGTTCTAAGTACGGTCCATATCGGTCAAGAACCTGATATAGCTCCCATATAAACCGATCGCCCGATTTGACTTCTTGAGCCCCTGCAAGCTGCAATTTTCATCCGATTTGGCTGAAATTTTGCATGTAGTGTTCTGTTATGACTCCCAACAACTGTATCAAGTATGGTTCAAATTGGTCTTTAACCTGATATAGCTCCCATATAAACCGATCGCCCGATTTGACTTCTTGAGTCCCTGGAAGCTGCAATTTTCATCCGATGTGGCTGAAATTTTGCATATAGTGTTCAGTTTTGACTCCCAACAACTATGTCAAGTATGGTTTAAATCGGTCTATAACCTGATGTAGCTCCCATATAAACCGATCTCCCGATTTGACTTCTTGAGCCCCTTGAAGCCTCAATTTTCATCCGATTTGGCTGAAATTTGCCTGATTTGGCTGAAATTCAAATCGGTCTTTAACCTAATGTAGCTCCCATATAAACCGATCGCCCGATTTGACTGCCTGAGCCCGCGATTTCTATCCGATTTGGCTGAAATTTTATGTTATGCGCCTCAACCACTTTGCCAAGTACGGTCCAAATCGGTCTATAACCAGATATAACTCCCATATTCTAGCACAAACCATGGTGGTGGGTTCCCAAGATTCGGCCCTACCGAACTTGGCACCCTTTTACTTGTTTCATTTTTCTGTAAAATAACAAAAAATTGAGTAAAGTCCTTTTCATACTAAGCCACCGACATGTAAATAGACCCTGGCTTTGTGAAGTATTCACAGTTTATCCGGGCAAAAATTAACGCCACATTATTTATCCACCATTTTTAATTGAATTTCCAAACAAATACAGCTTAAGCCACACCTATGGCAAGCAATTAAACACCATTGGGCCCTGCGGTGTTCTCATGAAACTTTATTTTGAAGTTTCGCTCATTTCGAATGCAAATGAAGGCATATCGAATTATTACAAATTAAATACCATTTTCCACAACAATTGCATTGTAAATCGAGTAATGGACATAAATTCTTAAGCTGCCATGACATGATGACTTATCCTTCAGTCATGCCAACCAGCTTGATAACCATCATTGTCGGCATTAAATTGTAAATCCCCATATGCCAGGCCGAGGTAGTAATATCATGGCCCAACTACCTACCTACCTACCTAGCCACCAACTACCTGGCCAACGAAGAGCTTTGCTAACATGGCCAATTTATTAATTATTTGTACAACTGTGTCGCATGGCAATCAAAACACTCCATCATAACTGCACGCATAAACTTAGATACGTTATTGTGAGCGGATGGACATAAATCCTCAAATTAATGACGGAGGATGTTTTACGAATGGCATTGAGTCGATATGATTGTGGTTATTACTGTTGTCGTTGTTGTTGTTGGCATAATTATATTTTTGCCATAACAGTATTAAATATTTACTGGGTGCCTTGCCGAAACCAAAGAGTACTACCGCTCAGGCGTGGCGTCTATGGGGTTAATCCTCTTTGGCCCGCTTTCAATGGAGGGGACAACATTGCAACTATTGTTGGCCCAAAGTCCAATGTGCACTTGGGTTGGATGCATTCCGTGCCTGTGGCTACAACTAACCACTACCAGCGAGTGTTTTGTTAGAAAATAAATTATAAATTCTTAATGCGGCTGTTAGCGGCGGTTATTAGCGAAAATTTACCATAAATAAAGCATACGTTGCATTGGCAATTTGTGTCGCACCGACAGCCTACCTACCTACCTACCCACCTGGCTGAGTGCTTATGTTTTGGCCCGAAACTAATAAAAGCTTATCTAAATGCACCATAAAACGACATGTGAATGTAGTTAAGCTAAGCTAACCATGGCAAACGCTAAAACGGAAGCAAAATTTTCACCGGCCAACACAAAACAATGGCCAACCAAGTTATGGCGACCTTGTACAATTACTCGCTGGCATGGTGTTACTATGTTGCCTGACATTCACAGAACAATTAGAGAGGGGCTAAATGTATGCGCCACATTTAAAATGGCATACGAATTAAATTTTGATTTATTTATGTGGATTTTTAAAGAAGTTTCTCCAAGCAATTGGGAATAAGTGGAGAGTTTTATATGGGGTATTGATAACACGGGGATGAGGTTAATGTTTAAAAGTCTACAATTATAACTCTTTTTGAGGACACATTGAGCAAGCGAAGGGTTTATTGCCTACAATTCAATCGCAGGTTGTTTTGCCAAATAATCAACTATGAATCCAAGATTTTGGAATGGGTACCAAAGTTAATTATTGGCTCACATTAGGGTTTAACAAGTAAAAAGGCGTTAAGTTCGGCCGGGTCACCACCTCGGCTATATATGTAAACCAGCTTTCATCAAAATCCAACCCTTGACATCGAATTGAAATATTATATCGAAATATGATCCGATTTAGACCAAATATTGGGTTGCCCAAAAAGTAATTGCGGATTTTTTAAAAGAAAGTACATGTATTTTTAATAAACCTTAGAATGAACTTTAATCAAATATACTTTTTTAACACTTTTTTTCTAAAGCAAGCCAAAAGTAACAGCTGTTAACTGATAGAAGAAAGAATACAATTACAGAGTCACAAGCTGTGAAAAAATTTGTCAACGCCGACTATATGAAAAATCCGCAATTACTTTTTGGGCAACCAATACTAATAAGTACAAGTCATTGTTCATATACAACATGGATATAGAAAAGCCTAACATAAGTCAATGTGTCAAATTTCAGTTAAATCGTATTATAAATGCGTCTTTTTTGGGGCCAAGACTTTACATCGAGAGCTCGGTCTATATAACAGCTATAGGCAAATCTGGACCGATCTGAGTCATATTGAAGAAGAATGTGTAAGGGCTTAACACAACTCACTGTCCCGAATTTCAGCAAAATCAGATAATAAATGTGGCTTTTATGGGCCTAAGACCCTAAATCGGAGGAACGGTCTATATGGCAGCTATATCCAAATCTGGACCGATCTTAGCCAAATTGACGAAGAATGTCGAAGGGCCTAACACAACTCACTGTCCCAAATTTCAGCAAAATCAGGTAATAAATGTGGCTTTAATGGGCCTAAGACCCTATATCGGAGGAAGGTCTATATGGCAGCTATATTCAAATCTGGACCAATCTGGGCCATATTGACGAAGGATGTCAAAGGGCCTAATACAACTCACTGTCCCAAATTTCAGCAAAATCAGATAATAAATGTGGCTTTTATGGGCCTAAGACCCTAAATCGGAGGAACGGTCTATATGGCAGCTATATCCAAATCTGGACCGATCTGAGCCAAAGTGACGAAGGATGTCGAAGGGCCTAACACAATTCACGGTCCCAAATTTCAGAAAAATCGGATAATAAATGTGGCTTTTATTGGCCAAAGGCCCTAACTCGGAGGATCGGTCTATATGGGGGCTATATCAAGATATTGTCCGATATAGCCCATCTGCAAGCCTAACCTGCTTATGGACAAAAAAATCTGTGCAAAGTTTCAGCTCAATATCTCCATTTTTAAAGACTGTAGCGTGATTTCAACAAGCAGACGGAGGGACATGTCTAGATCGTCTTAGATTTTTACGCTGATCAAGAAAATATATACTGTATAGGGTCGGAATTGGATATTTCGATGCGTTGCAAACGGAATGACAAAATGAATATACCCCCATCCTTCGGTGGTGGGTATATAAAAGCCTCAATTTTTGTTCGATTTGGTCGAAATTTTGCACATTGTATTCTGTAACGTCTTCAAACAACTGTACTGAATATGATGAAAATCGGTCATGAACCTGATATAGCTCCCATATGAATCGATCTGCCGATTTGACTTCCTGAGCCTCCGGAAGCCTCAATTTTCATCCGATTTTGGTGAAATTTTGCATGTAGTCTTCTGTTACAACTTCCAACAGCTGTACTCAATATGGTGCAAATCGGTCATGAACCTGATATAGCTCCCATATAAACCGATTTCCCGATTTGACTTCTTGAGCCTCTGGAAGCCTGAATTTTTGTTCGATTTGACTGAAATTTCGCACATTGTGTTCTGTTACGTTTTCAAACAACTGTACTCAATATGGTACAAATCGGTCTTGAACTTGATATAGCTCCCATATAAACCGATTTCCAGATTTGACTTCTTGAGCCTCTGGAAGCCTCAATTTTTGTTCGATTTGGCTGAAATTTTGCACATTTTGTTCTTATATGGCTCCAAGCAACTGCACCAAGTACGGTCTAAATCTGCCAAGAACCTGATATAGCTCCCATATAAACCGATCTCCCGATTATACTTCTTGAGCCTCTGGAAGCCTCAATTTTTGTTCGATTTGGCTGAAACTTTTCACATTGTGTTCTGTTATAGCTCCAAGCAACTGCACCAAGTTCGGTCTAAATCTGCCAAGAACCTGATATGGCTTCCATATAAAGCGATCTCCTGATTTGACTTCTTGAGCCCCTGGAAGCCTCAATTTTCATTCGGTATTGCTGAAATTTTGCACAATGTGTTCTGTTACGTCTTCAAACAGCCGTACTCAATATGGTACAAATCGGTAATGAACCTGATATGGCTCCCATATAAACCGATTTCCCGATTTGACTTCTTGAGCCCCTGCAATCCCCAAGTTTTATCCGATCTGACTGAAATTTTGCACAAAGTGTTCTGTTACGACTTCCGACAGCTGTACTCAATATGGTGCTAATCGGTCATGAACCTGATATAGCTCCCATATGAACCGATCTGCCGATTTGACTTCCTGAGCCTCCGGAAGCCTCAATTTTCTTCCGATTTGACTGAAATTTTGCACATTGTGTTCTGTTACGTCTTCAAACAACTGTACTCAATATGCTACAAATCGGTCATGAACCTGATATAGCTCCCATATAAACCGATTTCCCGATTTGACTTCTTGAGCCTCTGGAAGCCTCAATTTTTGTTCGATTTGGCTGAAATTTTGCACATTGTGTTCTGTTATGACTTGCAACATCTGTGCCAAGTACGGTCTAAATCTGTCAATAATCTGATATAGCTCCCATATAAAGCTATCTCCCGATTTGACTTCTTGAGCCCCTGGAAGCCTCAATTTTCATTCGGTATTGCTGAAATTTTGCACAATGTGTTCTGTTATGTCTTCAAACAACTGTACTCAATATGGTACAAATCGGTAATGAACCTGATATGGCTCCCATATAAACCGATTTCCCGATTTGACTTCTTGAGCCCCTGCAATCCCCAATTTTTATCCGATCTGACTGAAATTTTGCACAAAGTGTTCTGTTACGACTTCCGACAGCTGTACTCAATATGGTGCTAATCGGTCATGACTCTGATATAGCTCCCATATAAACCGATCTCCCGATTTAACTTCCTGAGCCCCTGGAAGTTTCAATTTTTATCCGATTTGGCTGACATTTTGCACATTGTGTTCTTTAATGACTTCCAACAACTGTGCCAAGTACGGTCGAAATCGGTCAAGAACTTTATATAACTCCCATATAAACCGATCTCCCGATTTGCTTTCTTGATCCCTAACAAACCTCAATTCCAAATACGATTTGGCTGAAATTTTGCATATAGTGTCCTGTTATGCCTTTCAACAACTGGGCCAAATACGGTCCAAATCGCCCTCTAAGCAGATATAGCTCGCATGTTTTAGCAGAATCCATGGTGGTGAGTTCTCAAGTTTCGGCCCGTCCGAACATAGCACGCTTTTATTTGTTACTTATTATTTGTGTAATGGATGCAATTGTTTTGCTGTGTTTACTTACTGATTCTTCCTTTTGACTTTATGAGGTTCGGCAATGACATTGACATTCGCAATTAACCATTTCATTTTAATGCAATTAATAAATGACATTTCCAACATTAATACTAAAATCTATTTTAGAAATAATTCAATTTTTGCTTAGTTTTGCCATAGGAAATTGAATGTTCACTAGAACAATTACATGCGTGTCGCGTTTCATGTGTGTGAGCCTGTACCTAGTTCTGTGGGTGGGTGTGCATGTGTGTGTGTACCTCAACGCGATTATGAGTGAATTTGAAACACTGCCTAGTTGAGCAAATTTACACTAACACTCTCCCACACATACAGACATACACACACATAAAATTTCCGATGGGCCTTACTTACATCCCATATTCGCCTTTTAATAAATAAATCACACGCAATGCGCATATAAAAACAAAATTCCATTTACGTTCGCATGATAGACGTGGCGCTTACTTCAATTCGCTATATTCGCACCACGCAAATTTAAGGTATAACAAAGCATTTGGCCGCAGCACAATTGAATGGAGTATAGAAAGACGAGGAGGAGGGTAATCAAAACCCTTACTCAAGCTGTGCTGAACCACATTAAATCGTTGATGATTTACTTGTGTTATGCTACATTTTAGAGTTTTCCGTCTGTCACGTGCAGACTCGTGCACGAGCCTGTGGCCGAGTGGGGGGTGGGGGGTGGGGGGTGTGTGACTAGTTTTATTATTAAGTGGCTTATTTAGATATTCCATCACCAAAATTTGTTGACACCGCAATAACAATAATGACAACACAAACAACTACAACAACATCAACTAGCAACTGGCAACATTGATGCCGATAGTGACAACAATCACATCTCGCCGACCGAATGTTATTAATTTGCAACACATGCCATTTGTTTGTAATTAATATGAATTTATTATCATTTCCTTAACAAGAACAACAACGACAACAACAAAATAAAACATAATAACTGCAGCAACAGCAACAACTGTGCCAAAACGGAACTCGCAAAAGTAATTGCCTCGAACTGTCCAAAATTTATTACTCACAGCTAGCCGCAGCTATTCCCTGGTGTTTTGGCAATTTTTGCCAGCAATTTTTTATAGACGGCCATTGACCTTTTTTTCTTTTTCTTTGCCTATTGAAGCAGCTGATATTGTTGTCACACACTCATATTTCCTAACCAAAATCAACAAAATGAAGCCAAACCAAGCGTCTGAGTTTTGTTGTCCCCCCCCCCCCCAGTTTTCATTTGATTATTTTCGGCACGGAATTCTTATAAAATGTGCCACCACATTCAAATTAATTTTCCTGGAAAATTTCGTTTCAAATGAAAATTGGAAATTGGATATTAAGCATATGATTTGCAATTCGAAGAATATCACAACATGGGAGTTTGATTTAGATACTCAGATGTTTAAAAAGCGATTGCAGACACAAGGACAACACAAGCACATAATTCTTGGAGAAGCACCTCCAAACAAGAGCATTATTCTCATTCATAAATCAAGCACAAGCCTGGGGACATGTGGTATTTGTCTGTCAGTATTTTCTTGAAACAAAAGTGTGATTAGCATCACTATTTGATAGTACATTAAAATTCAAAATATTTCTGAGGGAGTAGGTAAAGGAAATTCTCTCGGGGAAATTCCTGAAAATCTTAAATACTTAAATACTGGAAATGAGAATCGTTGAGTAGAAAGGCAAAGTTTTGAATTTGCTTCGCAGAAGTATATCTGTGGAAATAAAACAAAACGCCAAAACTCGAGTTGTCATATTGCCACAAACATCCCTGGTAACAGAAGTTACATAGGCTTCTATACGGATGATTCCAAACTAAATGACCAGGTGGGCTTTGGGGTGTACTCTAAAGATCTTGAACTGGTCATATCGAAGAGGTTACCCGACCACTGCAGTGTGTATCAAGCAGAGATCCTTGCAATAAAGAATATGTATAATGTCATGTCTACGATTGGCATAAATATCTTCCCTGGAGAACGTATTTCTGAACACAAAAACCGCCCTCGACTGTCGCAGATCTCTCAACGAGATGGCGGAACAGTTCAAAAATTCACTTTTTCTGGATGCCGGGCCACAGAGATATCCCAGGGAATTGTAAAGCTGACGAGCTTGCGAGACTAGGAACTACCCTACACACTCTTGGGTCGCTGAAATCTGTGGGTATGACTCTAGCGACATGTAAGCTTAGTTTTCAGGACCAGTCCCGAAGGACAACGAATGATAGATGGTCACAAAAAGGGGGCTGTGAGCATTCGAAGCTATGCATTCTAATCTAAACTTGAAGAGGTTTACTGCTTTGCTGTCATTGGCTAGAAGAGACGTCTCAGTCATTGTGTCCGTCATGATAGGTCACTGTCTGATCGGAAAACATGCTGACAGACTGAAGGTTGCCAGCAACGAATTTTGCAGAAGCTGTAGCGACATCGAGGAAGAAGAGACTATAGAACACCTTGTGTGTGTGTGTTCCGCACTAGCAGTTGGAAGGAGTTCCACTTTAGGTTCTCATTTCTTTGAAAATCTGTCTGTCTGTCGGAAAACATGCTGACAGACTGAAGGTTGCCAGGAACGAATTTTTCAGAAGCTGTAGGGACATGGAAGAAGAAGAGACCATAGAACACCTTCTAACTAACAGTTAGAATGAGTTCCACTTTAGGTTCTCATTTCTTTGAAAATCTGTCTGATTTAGCGGAGATGAACATTCGCAAGTTATTGCGCTTTTTAAAGCGTTCTGAATGGTTCTACGGTAGGAACTAGAAGGCATCTTCCTTCTTCTGTTCCTGTGGTATCACAATGGACGAAAACGTCAAAGTGAGTCTGGTGGCAGACTGTCACTTAAATCTAACATACCTAACATACTATGGATAATTTTTTTTTTTTTTTGAATATCGATTGGTATTTTTTTAAGCGATACTATCGGAATGGTATTTTTTTTGCAAAATTTAACAAAAATAGGCTAGTCGACACTGAATGTATCCTTTAAGATACATAGCGCCCATATAGGGCGCAGTTTTCATCCGATTAAGCTTAAATTGCTTACAATGATTTCTCTCATTACTGCTAACTTACTTACTTTAGTTGGCTATGACAGAATATTTGTTCCACTAACGGAACATAGAATAGCGTTCCAAGCACCTCAATCTTCTGCGCTCATTCTAAAAGCTCCGACACCAAGTTTCGAGGTGTCTCCCATCACTTGATCTTGCCATCGGGCTTTTGGTCTTCCCGGTTTGGGTGTGCCACCGTGTTTGCCTTCGTAAGACTTCTCTGCTGGAGCTTCTTCATCCATTCTGACTACATGACCAAGCCAACGCAGCCGTTGTATTTTGATACGTGTAACTATGGTGGTTCATGGTTCATGACTGCTAACTGATTTTATTAAACTTGGTTTTATTCGGTCTAATTTTTATACCCTCCACCATAGGATATACTAATTCCGTCATTCTGTTTGGAACTCTTCCAAATATTCGCCTAAGACCCCATAAAGTATATATATTCTTGATCGATATGACATTTTAAGTCGATGTCCGTCCGTCTGTCCATCCATCTGTCTGTCGAAAGCACGCTAACTTTCGAAGGTGTAAAGCTAGCCGCTTGAAATTTTGCATAAATACTTCTTATTAGTGTAGGTCAGTTGGAATTGTAAATGGGCCATATCGACTCATATGTTGATATAGCTTCCATATAAACCGATCTTGGGTCTTGACTTCTTGAGCCTCTAGAGGGCGCAATTCTTATCCGATTGGAATGAAAATTTTCACAACGTGCTTTCTTATGATATCCAACAGCAGTGCCAAGTATGGTTCAAATCGGTCTATAACCTGATACAGCTGCCATATAAACCGATCTTGGGTCTTGACTTCTTGATACTCTAGAGGGCGCAATTACTATCCGATTTGGCTAAAATTTAGCATGACGTGTTTTTTTAATGACTTCCAACAAATGTACTAAGTATGGTTCAAATCGGTCCATAACCAGATATAGCTGTCATATAATCGGATCTGGGATCTTGACTTCTTGAGCCTCTAGAGGGCGCAATTGCTTGGTTTCTTGGTTTCCTTTCAATATACGTGTCAAATATGGTCTGAATCGGTCTGTAGCCTGAAACAGCATCGGTCTATAGCCTGAAACAGCACAACAGAGATACCGAGAAAAGATCTCGACAAATTTGATCCTTGGTGGAGGGTATATAAGATTCAGCCCGGACGAACTTTGCACGCTTTTCCTTTTTTATAATTTTAAGCCATTTGTTCTCGATAGGCAACGATATAAGTTTTTATTCGATATAACATTTACAGTTTTCTAATTATGTTCTTTTTTTTTTTTTTAAATTCCTCCTTTTTAGGTAAGTCCCCTTTTCACTGAAAATAAGTTTATGTTGTGGTAAGTTTAACCTACAGATTTAGTGAGTAAGACAACTTTTTTATGGTTGGTATGGTTTTTAAATCCAATTGTTGCCATTCTTGTTTCGGAAGTTGGAGATCTTATTAGAAGCCTTTTTGGAGCATTTTAGTCAAATCGGATAAGAAGTGCGCCCTCTAGGTGCATAAAATGTGAAATTGGGCGATCGGTATATAGGGGAGCTATGTGAGGTTTTAAGACAATTCAACTGACCTACATTAATGGATTTCAGGCCTTTGAAAGTTGGCGCGCTTTCCACAGACCGACGCACAAACATGGGTACATCGACTCAAAAAATGCCATGATGACACCTTATGGAGCCTCAGAGGAATATTGTGGGGTCTTACAAACGAAACAGAGAAATCGGTTAACCCCATCCTATGGTCAAAATCCGGTGAAACAAGCATCATTTGTGAAATTTAAGCAGCTATATTGGATCAAGAGCAAACCCTGTATCGATGTTGAGGGGCCTTACACAACGCTTTATTCAAAATTTCAGCAAAATCTGGAACTAAATACGCCATATATCGATGAAAGAACTTCAATCGGTTGATCAGTCTATATGGGGCCCGTTCTGAACCACACTCGGAACGGACGCCGAAGGAACAAACACAGCTTACTATGGCAAAATTTCGGTGAAATCGGGTAATAAAGCGCCTTTTATTATCAGCTTCTACAATACATTTTTATACCCTACACCATAGGATGGGAGTATAATAGATTCGTCATTCCGTTTGTAACGCATCATAATATTGATCTGTGATCCAACAAAGTATAAATATGCTTGATCGTCCTGACATTCTAAGTTTATTTACCCATGTTCCTCTGTATGTAGAAAGCATGCCACCTTTGGAAGGAATAAAGCTAGGCGCTTGAAATTTTGCACAAATTCTTCCTATTAAAGTAGGTCGGTTGGGATTGTAAATGGACCATTTGGGTTCATATTGTGATATAGCTGCCATATAAAGGGATCTTGGATTTTGACCTCTTGAGCCTCTAGAGGGTGCAATTCTCATCCAAATTGGCTAACATTTTGCATGAAGTGTTTTTTTTTTCAAAACGATTCATAACCTGATATACAACTGCAAACTTCTCCCATGAACATTCCGCTAGGCAACAGGAGCAAACTTCTCACATATAAATAACCTGATATAGCTGCCACATAAACCAATCTCGGGTTTTGATCTCTTGAGCCTCTAGAGTGCGCAATTATTATCCGATTTCGTTGAAATTTTGCATAAAGTGTTTTGCTTCATCTTGCAACATAAATGCCACATACACGGTCTAAATCGGTTCATAACCTGATAAAGCTGCCATATAAAGTGATATTGGATATTTTTTCCAATTTGGCTGAAATTTTGTGTGAAATGTTTTGCTACAAATATGGTCTAAATCAGTTCATAACCTGATATAGCTACTATATAAACCGATATCCCGATTATATTTCTTCAGTCTCTGTAGGCTCAATTCTTTTCCGATTTGGCTAAAATTGCACAAAGACTTCTACTATGGTCGCGAACATTCTTCCTTTGACCTTCAACATGTGTGCCAAATATATAACCTGTTAAAGCTCCCATATAAACCGATCCCTGATTTTCTTCCTGAGCCCCAAGAAGGCGCAATTCTTATTCGATTAGGCACTCCACCGTGGATCGTATTTGTCGAGTTCTTTGCAGGCAAACAAAAAATATTGAATAAAACCTGTTTTACTATTGGAGCTATATCAAGTTGTAGTCCGATTCGGACCATAAATGAATGCTGAACATTGTAGAAGTCATTGTGCGATATTTCAGTTCATTCGGATAAGAATTGCGCCTTGTAGGGGCTCAAGAAGCAAAATCGGGAGATAGGTTTATATGGGAGCTGTATCAAGCTATTGATCGATTCAGACCCTATTACATACGTCTGTTAAAGGTCATGAGAGAAGCCGTTGTACAAAATTTCTGCTAAATCGGATGATAATTGCGCCCTCTAGAGCCTCAAGAAGTCAAGATCCCAGATCGGTTTATATGGCAGCTATATCAGGTTATGTACCAATTTGCGCCATACTTGGCACAGTTATTGAAAGTCAAACATAAAACACCTCATGCAAAATTTCAACCAAATCGGATAAGAATTGCGCCCTCTAGAGGCTCAAGAAATCAAGATCTCAGATTGGTTTATATGACAGCTATACCAGATTATGCACCGGTTTGAATCATTCTTTGTTGAAAGTAATTCCAAGTGACAACGGGCAAAGGCAAAGTCAAAGAAAAGAAAATTGCGCCCTCTAGGGACTCAAAAAGTCAAGACCCAAGATCGGTTTATATGGCAGCTATATCAAAACATAGACCAATTTAAACCATACCTAGCGCAGTTGTTGAAGTGATACCAAAACACCAGGTGCAAAATTTCAGTCAAATCGGACGAAAATTGCGCCCTCTAGGGGCTCAAAAAGTCAAGACCCAAGATCGGTATATATGGCAGCTATAGCAAAACATGGACCGATTTGGCCCATTTACAATTCCAACTGACCTACACTATTAAGAAGTATTTTTGCAAAATTTCAAGATGCTAGCTTTACGCCTTCGAAAGTTAGCGTGCTTTCGACAGACAGACGGACGAACGGACATGGCCAGATCGACTTATAATGACACTTTATGGGGTCTCAGACGCATATTTGGAGGTGTTACAAGCAGTATGACGAAATTAGTGTACCCCCATCCTTCGGTGGTGGGTATAAAAACAATGTGTACTCCTATTGCTTTCAGTATGAGGATACTATCTAATATCCATTTATTATTTATATCAATTATTGATTATAATTGAACCACACACGAATAATGGATTCGGTATATCAATTGTTTTATTGCTATAATTTTAGCTGGCCTTGTTCTGTTTTTTTTTTTTTTTTTATATTTTTGTAATAATTTTAACATTTCCTACTGCTAGTCAAAGATGATACCATCGCCAAATAAACCCAAAAGTTATACCCTATTTTGAATATGAATTATCAGCTAATAAAGCACGTGTACTTATTATGACGTATACCACCCACCAACAACAACAACAACATCTACATATTTGTTTAGCTCTTATTTTCTTCATTTAGATCTTAACGAATGGGCCAAATAAAGCGCAGACATGCAATCGTTAAAACACATGCTAACCCTTTTGCCAATGAGTAGGATATGCATGCACAAATCATTTAAAAGGGTGACTCGAAGTCGTTTACTAACTTAATGACACAATAAAAAGTGTTATCCGATTAAGCTTCCATAAAAATATGGGAGAAAACAAGAAAGGAATATGGGGGCACATGTATTGTTGTTATTTCACTTTATGTTGGCAGCGTAAATATACAAAAAACAATTAAAAAGGCGTTAAGTTCGGCCGGGCCGAACTTTGAATACCCACCACCTCGGGTATATAAGTAAAGCACCTTTCATTCCGAATCTCGACCGATCTGGACCAAATTTACGAAGGAATTCGAAGGTCTTGAAAAAACTCACTGTCCCAAATTTCATCAAAATCGGATACTAGATGTGGCTCTTTTGGGCCTAAGACCCTAAATCGGAGGATCGGTCTATATGGCAGCTATATCCAAATCTGGACCGATCTGAGCCAAATTGACGAAGAATGTCGAAGGGCCCAACACAACTCACTGTCCCAAGTTTCAGCAAAATCGGATACTAAATGTGGCTCTTTTGGGCCTAAGACCCTAAATCGGAGGATCGGTCTATATGGCAGCTATATCCAAATCTGGTCCGATCTGGGCCAAATTGACGAAGAATGTCGTAGGGCCCAACACAACTCACTGTCCCAAGTTTCAGCAAAATCGGATAATAAATGTGGCTTTTATGGGCCTAAGACACTAAACCGAAGGATCTGTCTATAGGGGGGCTATATCAAGATATAGTCCGATTTAGCCCATCTTCGAACTTAACCTGCTTATGGACAAAAAACGAACCTGTGCAAAGTTTCAGCTCAATATCTCTTTTTTTTGAAGACTGTAGCGTGATTTCAACAGACAGACGGACGGACATGTCTAGATCGTCTTAGATTTTTACGCTGAACAAAATGAATATACCCCCATCCTTCGGTGGTGGGTATAAAAATTGTATTTGATGTTGCTCATACTTGCAGCACTGCAAGCATTTGTAAGTTAAATGTCATATTCCAAGATTGCAACAAAGAATAGTAAAAGGGCGGTAAGTTTGGCCGGGCCGAATCTTATATACCCTTCACCATGGATCGCATTTGTCGATTTCTTTGCCCGGTATCTCCTTTTAGGCAAACAGAGAATAATGGATAAGAATTGTAATGCTGCAAATTGCAAATTTTGCCCATGAACATTCCACTAAGAATCAGGAGCAAACTTCTCACATATCAATGAGTGCAGTCCGATTTAAGTTTAAGCTCAATGATAAGGGGCCTTCTATTTATAGCCGAATGCAAACGGTGTGCCGCAGTGCGACACCTCTTTGGAGATTAGTTTTACATGGCATAGTACCTCACAAATGTAATGTAAGAGGAATTGTGATGCTATTGGAGTAATATTATGTTATAGTCCGATTTGGACCATACATGAATAGAATGTTGAACACCACCGTAGAAGTCATTGTGCCAAATTTTAGCCAAATCGGATTAAAATTCTGCCCTATAGGGGATCAAGAAGTAATATCGGGAGATCGGTTTATATGGGAGCTGTATCAGGCTATAGATCGATTCAGACCATATGGGACATGTATGTTGAAGGTCATGGGAGAAGCCGTTGGACAAATCGTTCAGCTAAATCGGAAAAGAATTGCGCCCTCTAGTGGCTCAAGAAGTCAAGATCTCAGATCGGTTTATATGACAGCTATATCAGGTTACGGACTGCTTGAAATCATACTTAGCACAGTTATTGAAAGTCATAACATACAACTTCATGCAAAATTTCTGCCATAGTTTTATTAGGCTATATATCGATTTGAACCATAAATAGCCCAAATCATGCAAATTTCCAGCCGAGTCAGATGAGAACTGCGCCCTCTATTGGCTCAAAAAATCAAGATCGGTATACATGGCAGCTATATTGAATTATGAACCGATTTGAACCATACTTAGCACAGTTGTTGGAAGTCATAGCAAAACATCTCAAGCAATATTTCAGCCAAATCGGATGAGAACTGCCCCCTCTATTGGCTGAAGAAATCAAGATTCAAGATCGGTATACATGGCAGCTATTTCGGATTATGGACCGATACTTAGCACAGCTATTGACAGTTATAACAAAACACAACGTGCACAATTTCAGCTAAGTCGAATAAGAATTGCTCAAGTAGTCAAGATCCAAGATTGGTTTATATGGCAGCTACATCAAAACATGGACCGATATGGCCCATTTACAATCCCAACCGACCTTCACCAATAAGATGTACTTGTGCAAAATTTCAAGAGTCTAGCTTAACTCATTCGAAAGTTAGCGTACTTCCGACAGACGGAAGGGCCTATATTCGTTAGGAAGGAAATATTCGTCTAAGACCCCACAAGGTATATATATTCGTGATCGTCTCGACGTCCTGAGTCGTTCTAGCCATGAGGTAGGTCGTTGGGTGTTGCAAATGGGCCATATCGGTTCGGATTTAGATATAGCTCCCATATAAACCGATCTCCGGATTTGAATTTTTGAGCCCCTGGAAGGCGCAATTTTCATCAGATTTAGCTGAAATTTTGCACGTAGTGTTCTGTTATGACTTCCAATTAATGTGCCTAATTCAGTCCAAATCGGTGGATAACCTGATTTAGCTCCCATATAAACCGATCTCCCGATTTGACTTCTTGAGCCCTTACAAGTCGCAATTTTCATCCGATTTTGCTGAAATTTTGCGCGAAGTGTTCTGTTATAACTGCTAATAACTGTGCCTAATTCAGTCCAAATCGGTAGATAACCTGATTTAGCTCCCATATAAACCGATCTCCCGATTTGACTTCTTGAGCCCTTAAAAGTCGCAATTTTTGTCCGATTTGGCTGAAAATTTGCACGTGGTGTTCGGTTATGACTTCCAACAACTGTGCTTAGTGCGGTCCAAATCGGTGGATTACCTGATTTAGCTCCCATATAAACCGATCCCCCGATTTGACTTCTTGAGCCCTTACAAGTCGCAATTTTTGTCCGATTTGGCTGAAAATTTGCACGTGGTGTTCTGTTATGACTTTCAACAACTGTGTCAAATACGGTCCAAATTGGTCTTTAACCTGACATAGCTCCCGTATAAACCAATCTCCCGATTTGACTTCTTGAGCCCTCACAAGCCGCAATTTTTGTCCAATTTGTCTGAAATTTCGCATGTATTGTTCTGTTACGGCTTCCAATAACTGTGCCAAATACGGTCCAAATCAGTCTATAACCTGATATAGCTCCCATGTAAACCGGTCTCTCGATCATCCTTGTTCGGTTCCTAGAAGCTTTAATTTTTAACTGGATTGACAGAAGTTTGGTATGTAGAATAAAATGATGTCCTTCAACTAAATTTATCTGGTATACATTTTTAGCAGTGTCCATTGTGGTGGGTTCCCCCGGCCGAACTTAGCACGCTTTTACTTGTTTAGTGTCATGCACGCCACACATCTACAACGGTCATAGTTGGCATATGTGTGTGTGTCGCCACGAATGACTAGTTGATGTATTTGATTTGTTGTTTTGATAGCGGAGTATAGTCTAAACCAAAATAAAAAAGCTTTCAAAAAACAAATAAAATTGTTTCCCAACTATTACCCTAACCATGTAGTGAACACAGCTTATGAAACGTATACAAATATTAATATAGCGCCTTTATGAAGTAAAAGGTGACAACCTTATTGTTATCAGGACCAAAAAGAAAATAAAATATTAATGTTATAACAAGTTAAACTTACTCACTCCACACAATTAAATTTATTGTATTGGTTATTATATTGGGTTGCCCAAAAAGTAATTGCGGATTTTAGAACAACTCTCTGCTGTGGTGAGTTAAGAACCACTATAATCTACTATGCACCACAAGTTTGATTGAAATCGACGATGGGCATGTTAGAAAATATTGTCAATGTTCGAAACAATGTTGCGAATTGAATGTTTCCAATTCAAGTTCTAAGCTCAAGGATAAGGGACCGCCTTTTTATTGTCTACTCAAAACGGTGTGCTGGATTTCCCTCATAAATGCTGCCAGTGAGACTGGATAATTACCGATGAAAATTTTTTCTGCTATTTTCGCCAGGATTGCCGGCCCCATGCCGGCCCGATGAGAAAAAACCCTCATAAGTTGGAGAATAAGCCAGTCAGCAAATTCAGTACGCTCTAAAATAACAGGAGGATCAGCGAGCGTCTGGAAGGAAAGAGGTTTGCACCCATTTCCATGAATCTTTTCCTTGCAATTCCTGGGCCGTAATACAAAAGTTCTCGACCGTCTCCAATTCCTTCTTAACATTCCTGCCTTTGCTTCCAGCGGAAAGTTAAGGTCCTGACAATTCTGTCACCACTCCTATTAGTAGTCTGGCTTTCCCGAGGCCACCATTGCGCAGAAGTTAGCAAGTCCTCCTATCACGCTGAACGGTGATTATCCTCTCCTAGTATTGCGATATTTGTGAGGTACATGCCATGTAAAAACTTCTCCCCAAAGAGGTATCGCCCTGCAGCACGCTATTTAAAGGACAGCACTCATTGATAAGTGAAAAGTATTCCCCCTGTTCCGAAATGTAACGCTCTTGGAAAAGTGTGTAACTTTATAGCCATGCTTCCTAAGCCCTAGGATAAGTCCTGTTTCGTGAAATATTCGGCCAAAGAGTCTTTGTTACCCTGCAAATCACAGCATCAGCCCAAGCCTCAATTACGCGATCATCACAGAAGGCATACAGCCGTTTCGTTTCCTGCCACCTCTTGATGGCTCGAAACTTGGCAGAGCCTGAAAGCCAGGAAGCTCTTTGAATCTTTTAACCAATCTCAACCTCACATGGCCCCGCCTTAAAGCCTTCAGTGCCGCCTATGGCCTACGGGCCGCCGCTTCGCACTAAGCAGTGGTGCACTGCTGGTCGGCCCGTCAGCCGTTTCGTTTCCCGCCACCTCTTGATGGCTCCAAACTCGGCAGAGCCTGAAAGCCTTTCCCATGATACCAGGAAGCTCTTTGAATTGTTTAACCAATCTCGACCTCACACTGCCCGACTTTCGAGCCTATAGTTCCGCCTATGGCCTTCGGGCCGCCGCTTCCGCATAGTCTTTAGTGCCTTTAGAACACCGAAGACTTTCTTGACCTACTTTTAATTGCCAGCCCGAATGGTGCGCCGCAGAACGAGGGACGGTATAACCACGCAAATGCTAACCGCTGGGGTAAGGTGGCAGACGCTACATCCGGGATAACCATTGCTGATACAGTTCTCCCCAGGATTTGAATTCAGACGTTCAGTGTCACAGACGCAAATGCTTACCGCTGCGGTAAGGTGGCAGACGCTGCATCCTTTCAGAATGATTCTCCGATTTCAAAGAATACATTAAAGACACCAGCCCCTAATCCTCCAACCATATATACAGAATATCCCGGGAAGAGTGTAGAACCTCCAGCCCAAAGGTGGCTTCTCGGAAAAACGACGTTTTCGAGGTGCACCTCAACATGGAATAACTTCCCACATATATAATCATGCGCGGCGCATACAGCATGCTGACAAGGCAAAGCATAACAGCACAAATTTCCTACTTCTTTAGTCTTAGGACTATCTTCGTTGCCACACACCCAATGTACAGGGGCAAAGGCCTGAAATCGAGAATGGCATTCAGTGTCAAACATTCGGCACTTTTTCTTGCTCCAGAGATCAGCAACGCCGCGAGACCCTGTAGTTTCTCGATCACCCTCTTGAGGGCATAGTTGTTCGGATACCGATGCCACACCAGAGAGTGCCAACTGCCCTAAACATCCTGTGTGCCGTCCTTGGTTTAAACCCCAATTCCTTGATATGGAATTATGGTAGGATTAGAGCGCATTCAGTGCTTTTTTGCCCTTTTCTCTACGTTCCCTCTTCAACTTACTCTCTGGTCAAGATTCACGCCTAAAGGTTTGGGCTAAGAATAGAGCGGCAGCTTTACCCCATCCAGAAGAGGCCCCTTGAAAACATCCCGTTTTCTTCTTATGGTGAAAAGTACCAGCACCGTCTTTACAGGGTTTATGACAAGTTCGCCCCCGCCTATCCAGACTGCTTCCTAAAGGTTCTTGTGTGAGGTCTGTAATAGTAGAAAGAAAATGGCAGCCACAAAGATGACGACGTCATTCGCATAGTTTTCGATCTTCGCCCTCTCTTTGTTGAAAGACCTTGGTATTTCGAAGTTAGATTAGGTCGGGTTTAAAAGAGGGTGCAGATATCAATCCGCCCCGTGCCACTATGGACATACTCCTAAGCCTGTATTCGACTTGTTGTGCGCTCTAAAAACTATAAAGTAATCTCTAAAAAGGAAGTATTGAGTTAGGAATTCCGTGCTACTTACAAAATCCTTAATTGTTTTCAATACCACTCCCCTAAGTTGGTTCATGTCTGATATGCACAGCTGATATTGATGACTGCATAAGTCAGCTCATCTCTGTTGTGCTTCCTTGCCACTCTGACGTAAGAAGGCACTCCTTACCATTCTTAGCAACCATCTTCGCCTTTCGAGATGGCTGTGGCCTCCTTTTGGAAGTCACAGTCCTCCATGAAGACTCTGGGGCCGTGCGCGCTTTCTCCGTTCCTGTTCCGACTTTATGTACCTCCGAAGGACACTGTCTGGAGTCTCCATTGCGAGATGGCTGGCTTGGTTTTCCCAGAGTACTTGAAAGCGGAGAGCTCTTTTTCTTCTTCAGTATTTTAGCAATGTTATGCTCTTCGGGAGATCTGATTCTTTTTCCAGCTTCCGTAGAAGTGCTTGGAATGTCAGTTCTATGCCTTATTACGCTGCGAGTTCATACTCCTCTGTTTCCTTCGTCCTGCACCGGATCGCTTTCTCGTTCTTCTTAAGAGCTTAGCAAATACATCGCTCACTTCTTCCGTCATCCCGATGCCCTCATCTCTCGATTCGGCTGCGATAACTTTTTCATTGACACAATGGCTGTCTGAATCCAATCAGAAACACCATCTTTACTTAAAGGCTGGGGACGAACTGTGCATCCCTCTGGTTTATCCGTCTCTTCCTCATTAATTAGTCTGACGACTAGATGTGCGCTTGAAGCATTACTCTCGACTACAGGTGCCAAGGCATGCCCTTCGGACTCGGCTATAAAAAGGAGGTCCCTTATCATTGAGCTTAAACTACAATCGGACCGCACTCATTGATATGTGAGAAGTTTGCTCCTGTTCCTTAGAGGAACAATCAGCAGATTTTCCAAATTTGCAAGGGGATGTTTCATGAATGTGAATTGCTTAAACATTGAGCGGTTATAGGCATCTGTGGTGCAATAAGGTAGAGCATGGGCTGGATGGAATACAAATTTGACTCTCAGCAGTTGAGAAAAACATTTTGATCTGAAAAATATTTGCATTAAGTGTTGTCAAGTTGTGGACGCCTGGGGACAGTTTCAAACGTTTCGTTCACAAAAAACTGTTGTTGATTTATGTGCTCAACACACCCTTTTAAGAGCCAATGGGTATCATTCGACAACGCTGTGATTGAATTTTTTCTATGGGTTTACTTAAGACGCAATGCTTCTTTTAAATAACCTTTGCTTCATCAATGAAGTGTCAGTGTGTATACAACTCCAATCCAATCTTGGGTTTTGCCTTGGGCTGAAATGTCCACTGCATCAATGTTGTAATACAGCCGTCTGTTGTTCCCATGCCCATATGATTGACATGCAATTTTCTTGGGAATTCCTATAAGTTGCTGTTGCTCATAGCATATATCACACCAATTAATCTCTATCAGCCATAAAATGTTCAAATAAGCAGCCACTACTACTCTGCCACTACTGGCCGATGGCCTATCGAATGATGAAACAATAAATTCTTGTTTCTGGCAAATATTTCATTCGGTTGACAGCGTATGCGTAGACGACGGCTCAAGGAAATCTAGGAGCTGTCACATGCATTCCACCTTAACTGCTGCTAGTGGCTACTTTGCGTGGAGCATGCAAATGTTAAGCGGAAACGCGAATTGCCTCCTTTTATTTTGGCATAAAGAAAATGCGTGCCCAATGCCATTAGTGGTGAGAAAAATTCAATTTAAAATTTTTCATTCCCGGCATCGCTAAGCAAAAGGAGAAGAGTTTCGCCGCTTTTAGCGCACACATACATACATTCTATGTCTGCAACAAATTCTGTCCACTTGGCTGAATAAACGGTGATCTTAAACGAAATCTCTTTGCTATCGTGGGGTTTTAGGATTTCTTTTTGTGTTTCATAAAATATTTTCATGACAACATAAATCTTGCAGATTTTCTGCTCTTAAGCATTCCAAGGCTGGCAGGGAGAGAGAGGGCCAACAAGGTAAAGGGAGGGACATGGGGGGACTATTTAAGGAATATACACGACTTTATGTCGGATACGTTCAGACTGTAAATAAGTGTGAGTATACGACCTAATGGCTTGGCCATGTATACGCTAGGTTTTGCTTGGGTGTCTATGTGTGTGCGTGCGTGTGTGTGTGTGCAATAAATTAAAGATGAAAATATCTTTTGCCCCACCAAGCAAGCAAGGAAGCAAAGCAAAGGAAAAATAACTGCAAAGTGCATCTTGTGTGTGTTTCCAGGCAGACAGTGTCCAACCTTCTGCCCGACACAGTGGCGCCTAGGGAACTTATGACTACGAAAACATATTCGTCTGTTATGGCTTTTGTTGTTGCAACAGGCGTTTTTATGCTTGCATTCATGCATCACCATCATCATCGTCATCATTGTCGTCATGACTACAAGGTAAATGACAATTTTTCCCCGATAGTTTTCCCTCAACCATTGAGAGGGTGTGGTATATGAGACAAACATTTTATTATCGCGTTCTGTTGCACTTATTCCCTGTTCTACTATTTGACTTTATCGTTTTCCTGCTGGCAGCATGTGCAATATCCTGTTGTCCTTGTAAATCTTGCCAATAAATGAAAGCTTTTATACAAGATTTCCGCTCCAATACCCTTGTCTTCTTGTCATTTGCACAACTTTAATTAAAAATTCGTAGCATTTTGGGTAAAATCCTGATCAATTTTCACAATTCTACTACGAGACTGGCAAGACGTCAATTGGGAAAATGTTAATCTTTGTATGCAATATGGAAATGAATGCATATGGGCCACAGCTGGTTGCCATACATGTGTATGACAATACACTGAGGCAATTTTAAAGATAGAGTGATTATCAATGAAAAAAAAAAAAAAATATATCAATTATTTCCAAAGTGAGACCAAACTCACCAGTATTCGTTATACAATGTAAAAGTGATTTGACAAGTTATGTCAGAATCAGTTCTCAACCCAATGGCAGTCACCTTGAGGGACTAACTCATAGAGGTGGCAGTAGTGACAATAGTGGAAGACCAAAGTCTCTGGGCATCAAACCCCCGCACTGGTAATCCGCTACTAGGACGTTCTAATGACCGCTGAAAGATATTAGTTATAATCTCGTCGTGATTCAGAGTTACTGAACCCCTGTCCGTTCATATGTAGATTAACATCTAAACGAATAGAGGAATTCCCTTTAAATTTTGCACAAATACTTCTTATCGATGTAGGTCGGTGGTATTTGAAAATGGGCAAAATTGGTGAATTTTTATACCCTCCACCATAGGATGGGGGTATACACATTTCGTCATTCTGTTTGTAACTACTCGATATATTCGCCTGAGACCGCATTAAGTATATATATTCTTGATCGCTGTGACATTTTATGTCGATCTGGCCATGTCCGTCCGTCCGTCTGTCTGTCCGTCCGTCTGTCTGTCAAAAGCACGCTAACTTTCGAAGGAGTAAAGCTAGCCACTTGAAATTTTTCACAAATACTTCTTATTAGTGCAGGTCGGCTAGGATTGTAAATGGGCCATATCGGTCCATGTTTTGATATAGCTGCCATATAAACCGATCTTGGGTCTTGACTTCTTGAGCCTCTGGAGGGCGCAATTCTTATCCCATTGGAAAGAAATTTTGCACGACGTATTGTGTTATGACATCCAACAACTGTGCCAAATATGGCGCAAATCGGTTCATAACCTGATATAGCTGTCTTATAAACAGATCTGGGGTCTTGACTTCTTAAGCCTCTAGAGGGCGCAATTCTTATCCGATTTGGCTGAAATTTGGCACAAAGTGTTTTGGTATGACTTTCAAAAAAAGTGTTTAGTGTGGTTAAAATCGGTATATAACCCGATACAGCTGCCATATAAACCGATCTTGGCTCTTGACTTCTTGAGCCACTAGAGAACGCATTTCTCATCTGATTTGGCTGAAAGGTGCGCACGAGGTGTTCTGTTGTCGCTAACAATGCGTGTGCGTAGTATGGCTAAAATACGTATATAACCTGATATAGTTGCCATAGAACCCGATCTGGGATCTTGACTTCTTCAGTCTCTAGAGGGCGCAATTTTTATCCGATTTGGCATAAATTTTGGACGAAGTTGTTTGTTATGACTTCAATCACTGTTTGAAGTATGGTTCAAATCGGCCCATAACCCGATACAGCTGCCATATAACCCGATCTTGGGTCTTGACTTCCTGAGCCACTAGAGGGCGCATTTCTCATCTGATTTGGCTGAAAGGTGTGCACTGAGGTGTTCTGTTGTCACTAACAATGCGTGTGCTTAGTATGGCTAAAATCGGTACCTAACCTGATATTGCTGCCATATAAACCGATCATGGATCTTGACTTCTTGAGCCACTAGAGGGCGCAATTCTCATCTGATTTGGCTGAAAGGTGTGTACGAGGTGTTCTGTTATCACTTTCATCACTATCGATTCAAATTTGAGCTCAATGATAGGGTCCTCCTTTTTATAGCCGAGTCCGAATGGCGTGCCGCAGTGCGACACCTCTTTGTAGAGAAGTTTTACATGGCATAGTACCTCACAAATGTTGCCAGCATTAGGAGGGGAAAACCACCGCTGAACATTTTCTGATGGTCTCGCCTGCATTCGCACACAGGCGTTTAGCGTCATAGTCGGACATGCTAACCTCTGCGCTACGGTGGCCTTCGATATATCTCCAATAACAATTCTTATTCATTATTCTTTGTTTGCCTAAAAAGAGATACCGCGCTCTCGACAAATACGATCCATGGTAGAGGGAATATAAGATTCGGTCCGGCCGAACTTAGCACGCTCTTACTTGCGCAACGAACTCGACAAATGCGATCCATGGTGGAGGGTGTATAGGATTCGCCCCGACCGAACGTAGCACGCTCTTACCTGTTTTTGCACAGCAATTGCTCCACAATTTGAGGAGAAAACTATCCGTTCACTGGCGAAGAGTGTCTAAGCCTTGTCATGCTTCCTCATGCGGCTAAAGACTTTCCAAGTAAATATGCTCCTAGACTTGACTATTGTCAAATGTTTGCGGTGTAATCATTCTAGTCTTACAATCACTCATAACACCGCCATGGGCAAAGACGATGTTAAAAGCAGTGGTATGCGAAACATGAAAATGCATGCACGAGGATTCATACGATCGCCACTAATATCAGTGTGTTGAGCAAAACACCGCATCAATTGCGGCAGCGACAGATACTAACACCTGATCTTCATGGGTATACCGCTAATCAGATGCTAGTTCGTGCATGCACTTTCATGCTTCGCATACCACTGCTTTTAACATCGTCTTTGCCCAAGGCGGTGTTATGAGTGATTGTAAGAGTGAGGTGTTATGAGTGATGATGAGTGATTGTAAGGCAGCGACAGATACTAACACCTGATGTTTATGGGTATACCGCAAATCAGATGCTAGTTCTCCTGTTTGCTTCCAATGCTGAGAACTGTAAGCGTTGGTGTTTTTTTCTGATTTGCGGTATACCCATAAACATCAGGTGTTAGTATCTGTCACTGCCGCAATTGATGCGGTGTTTTGCTCAGCACACTGATATTAGTGGTGATCGTATGAATACTCGTGCATGCATTTTCATGCTTCGCATACCACTGCTTTTAACATCGTCTTTGCCCATGGCGGTGTTATGAGTGTTTGCAAGACTAGAATGGTTACACCGCAAACATCAAATCAAAACAACTCATCACCTCGAATAATAATACTTCGATTTTAAGTACAATTCTAGGTAAAAGGCGTCGTCATATAGAAGTTTAATCCAATTGTACTTCAAGTTATACTCCCTTTGAAGTTTTATCTCTCCCCAATTCTCCATTGAACCGACCATTGCACATTTCTTTTGCCGAAGTCTTCGATTGACCTTTTGAAAGGTATGCCATGGGCAAGGGCAGTCTCACCTCGGGGTCACCATGCCGTTGGTGTTTTCTCTCCCCAAACAAGTCTTAATTAAAGTTAATAACATTTTGTAATTGTAACTGCCATCAATTCCAATAAACCTCTTTAAAGAGGTACTCCATAAGGGTTCGTTCGGTACTGCTAGATGAAAACATTTCTCATTTCGTTATTTTCGTTGCACTTGCCTTGGTGTTGAATTTTGCTTTTTTTTTTTTTTGTTTCCTCTCGGTAATGGGGCAGCTGCTGCTGGTTTGATCTTTCGCCTCATTTGCGCCGAAAGCAAGAGATGCAATGAGCATTTGTGGCGTTGTGTGGCCTTGCTGCTTGCAAACTGCAGCCAGCATCACGAAATACGGGAAGTTTGCCACGCTCCCGGTTGGATACCACAAAGGTCATTAACTTGACTTTGTACAGCCCACATTGGGTGCTGCATGTGAAGGGAACGCGTGAGCCACGGAATCGCAATAATGGCACACTTGCTCTCTCACACACACACAGTAGATGCTGTGATGTTGGCCTGACTTCCTGCTGTATTTGACGCGTTTGAAGTAAACATTCCACACACACACAGACACATACTTATAGGTTTATCACGAGGATTTTGTATGGGCATCTGTGGTACATGGGTTATGTGTGTGTGTGTGTAAAAATTAAAAAGAGCGAGTATTTATCTCTGGCCTTTGGTGGTATGTGTGTATGGCATGTCTACAAAGCAATGACTGGCTGCATGTAGCAAGGCAGCCAGATTCTGCATTTGCTTATATGACTGTCTGACTCCCATTCTGCTCAGTTCAGTGTTTAAGAATACAAAATCAGCAAAGCTAAAAATACAAAAGTTAATCTTCCAAAGGGTTATCAAGGTGAGACTTTGTACTTTACATGTCTGATAAGGAAAATTGGAGCAAGTTTGCAATGTCACTTTGCGCCACGAACGTAATAACTTTAAACAAGGAATTGTTAAGTCATAAGCATATCAAATCACCTATATTTGTTTTGTACTAGGATGAAATGGTGGCGGGGGGTAAACGTGGTGTATAATGTAGGAAGTCTTCCTGCTTTGCTTTGAAACCATTTCTTTTCGAAGAATTCCAATTTGCAGCTTCTCTAAAGGAAACATGAAAAACAAAAACCTTATTCTCAACGAGATTTTTTATTTAGAACAGCCAAAATGTTTGCTGAAACAACAGCTTTTGTTTGCTAAAAATGGAAAAGCGGACATTTCTGCTGTTTCAGCATACATACTCGTAGTGCTGCTGTTTTAGCAAACATTTCGTTCTGCTATTTCAACTAACAAAATCTGCTGTTCTAAATACAAGCATCTGATTGCAAATTTTGCCCATGAACATTCCACTAAGGAACAGGATCAAACTTCTGACCTATCAATGAGTGCAGTCCGATTCAAGTATTTCAATGATAAGGGACCTCCTTTTTATAGCCGAATCCGAACGAAGTTCTCCGAATCCGTGAGAAGTTTTACATGGCACATTACCTCACAAATGTTGCCAGCATTAGGCTGAAAATAGCAAACACTGTCTGCTGAATATTAATAGTTAATTTTGACGCTATTGTAGCAGTAGTTCTGTTATTACAGCAGTACTACTGCAATTTCGGAGTAGCAGGCTTACTGCTGAAATGTCTGTTGTTTGCTAAAAATAACTGCTGCTTATGAAGGGGATGGTCAAAGAAAAAATAGAACACATATGTAAATGTGTCTCTCAGTGGATGTTTATTATCACCACTGAATGTATGCTTCCCATAACCTTTTTTCCTTAAATTTAGATACAAAAAGGCCATGCCAGTCATGTGCACGTTAGTAGAGCAATTTTAGCAAACCTTTTTGCTGTTTTGAATAACAAATTTGATTGAGTATCAGATCGTACTATTCTCACCATACTCAAACGAGTGCGAACCTTTGCTGCAACAAGGTTATGATCCGAATCTATATTCATTCCATGGATTGATTGTATATCTAGCACCGTGGATGAATGCCTTCCACCTATCACAATATGATCAATTTGGTTCCTTCCACAAAGCAACATGGTTCGTTTGTGAATTTTTTTATACCCACCACCATAGAATGGGGATATACTTATCTAGTCATTCCATTTATAACACCTCGAAATATTCGTCTAAGACCGCATAAAGTATATATATTCTTGATCTGTCGAAATCACGATAGCTGTCGAACGCGTAACGCTAGCGGCTTAAAGTCATTGGGGATTGCAAATGGACCATATCGTTTCAGATTTAGATGTAGCTCCCATATCCTATAAACCGATCTCCCGATTTGCCTTTCGTGAGCCTCTGGAAGCCACAATTTTTTTCCGATTTGGCTGAAATTTTGCATGTAGTTTTCTGTTCTGACTTCCAACAACTGTGCCAAGTACAATCCGAATCGATCTGTAACCAGATATACCTCCCATATAAACCGATCTGCCTATTTGACTTCTTGAGCCTCTGCAAACCCGAATTTTTGTCCGATTTTGCTGAAATGTTGCGTATGGTGTTTTATTAGTACTTCCAAAACTGTGCCACGTTCGATTCAAATCGGTCTAAAACCTGATATAGCTCCCATATAAACCGATCTACCGATTTGACTTTTTGAGCCCTTACAAGCCGCAATTTTTGTCCGATTTGGCTGACATTTTGCATGTGGTGTTTTATTAGGACTTTCAAAACTGTGCTACAATACGGTCCAAATTGGTCTATAACCTGATGTAGCTCAAATATAAACCGATCTACCGATTTGACTTTTTGAGCCCTTACAAGCCGCAATTTTTGTCCGATTTGGCCGAAATTTTGCACGTAGGGTAATGTTAAGACTTACAACAGCTTTGCTAGGTGCGATTCGAATCGGTCAAGAGCGCGATATAGCATATAAAACGTTATCCCGATTTGATTTCTTGAGCCCCAGCAAGCCTCAATTTTTGTCCGATTTGGCTGAGATCCTGCATATAACATTCTGTTATGACTTTCAACAATTGTGCCAAGTACGGTCCAAATGGCTCCATAACTAGATATAGCTCCCATATTTGAGCAGAATCTAAGATGGTGGGTTCCCAGGATTCGGCTCGGCCAAACTTAGCACGCTTTTACTTGCTGTATATAAGAAGATTTTCTTCTTAAATAAAAATATTTTAACCCAGCATTTGCGAAAAAAAAAAAATTTACAGACGGACGGCCAGACGGACAGACGGACGGACGGATAGACGGACGGACGGACAGACAGCCATATGGACGGACGGAGGGACAGATGGACGATCAGATGGACGGAGAGACAGATGAAAGGACAGACGGATGGACAGATAGACAAATGGGCGGACAGACGGATGGGCAGATAGACAGACGGCCGGACGGACGGATGGTCGGACAGAAGGACGGACGGATGGACAGACGGCCGGAGATGTCTTAGAACATCAAGGCGATCAAGAATATATACACTTTCCTGGGTTTGAGATCAATATTTCCATGTGTTGAGGACGGACAGATGGACGGACGGACAGACGGATAGACAGTCGGACGGACGGACAGACGGACGGACAGATGGACGGACAGACGGACAGATGGACGGACAGACGGACGGACAGACGGATGGACACATAGACAGACGGACGGTCGGACAGACGGTCGGACGGACAGAAGGATGGACGGACAGATGGACGGGCGGACGGACGAACGGACGGACAGAAGGACAGAAGGATGGACGGACAGATGGACGGGCGGACGGACGGACAGACGGACGGACGGACGGACAGACGGACGGATGGACAGACGGACGGAGATGTCTTAGAACATCAAGACGATCAAGAATATATACACTTTCCTGGGTTTGAGATCAATATTTCCATGTGTTAAGGACGGACAGATGGACGGACGGCCAGATGGACGGATAGACAGTCGGACAGACGGACAGACGGACGGACAGACGGGCGGACGGACGGATGGACGTACAGACGGACGATGAGTTCCAAACGGAATAACAAAACTTGTATACCCCCATCCTATGGTAGAGTGTATAAAAACTTGCTGATTTCATTCAGTAGGACATTGCCTCATTACTTATGAACAAGTTTCATTAAAAGTACTCGCAAAACGATATCCTTGAGATTTTTGTGTAATATTTCGAAAAAATTACCGCAGAAACTTTAAGCATAATCCATGATGGAGGGTACCCAAGATGTGGCCAGGCCAATGTTAGCACGTTTTTATCTGTGTAAATAATATTCTTAGAATTTTTTCTTTTTTTATCAGTGAGCATGACATCCTGCCTCATAGTATATCATACATCATAATTGTGACTTTTATATGTGTTTTTGTGCTTCCTTTCCCTAAAAGGCCCAAAAGGGTTTCAAAAACATTGTTAAGTCTTTTGCTTGTTTTTTTTTTATTTATTACTTGAATATATGTCAAATAGGTC